>NW_017308369.1:156161-157629 GCF_000935625.1 Nanorana parkeri | reverse complement strand
GTTCGTAGTGGTGCAGGTGAGCGTATTCATACACCGCCGGAATAATTCCTGTATGCGTCCCCGCCAGAAAACCCGCACCCCTGCGGACCTGCCGTTGAGGTGAGCGTATGGGGGCGTACGGCCGCGTAGCCCCATAGAGAAGGACGGGGGCTGCGCACTAATCACACGCAGCACCTGTCCTTCCTGGCAGCTGCTTGGTACGGCCCTGCACGCAGCACGGAGCTTTACGTGCAGGCCGATTCGTGTGGGAATGGGGCCTTACTCCAAACGGGGCACCTCATCACTTTTCACCTGGTGCATTGACTCTGGAACAACAAGTCATATGATCAACAATAGAAATATCTTCACTCAACTCAAAGCAGGACAAAGCATATTTTGTGAGGAAAAGGTTGACACACTCCTGTATTCAGGATGTGCCCTGTGTAAAATATTTTGAAGGGTGACAATAAATACCATGTGATTATTATACTTTTAATTCTGGATTTGCAGTATAGAATATTAAATGCCTCTGTGACATTCAACACAACATAAGAATATCATCAGAAGTCAGCAATAAGGAATAGATTGGTGGACCAAGCTGTTGATCATATGAAACAGGGGCATACTGTATCTCAATTAAAATTTATATGTAATACTCAGTGATGATGTTATCCATCTGGGCTGCTATGTTGAGTGGGCAGGGTTATGATGTAATTCAAAGGGATGGGGTGATATCGTTTGTAGGAGGTTCCCCATCAGGTCCAACTCTTCCCTTTTATATTTTTTGGAGGCTGGACTATGTTTAATTTACCTAATTGGATGTAGGCTTCATCAGTGTTTTTTTCACTGATCACAGATGCATTTCCCCATCAGGTCCTCTTACATGCTGTTGTTTGATTGGTTCACAATGTATTAAGGTGGCAGTTTGTGACTGTTTATGAGGGGTATTTAATCATGTGTTGGTGTTTTGTGTTTGTACTTGTCTGGCTTGAAAAAGAGGTAATTTGGGCTAGAATCGGCACGGGGACAAGGTGCTTTTTCAAGGGCAGCCCTGGAAAAGCGCCCTCCCAGTGCTGAGGGCATGTGGTCTTGTATCGCAGGGGGGGTGCTCGCTCGTCCCCCACTTTCCTGCCCTGCCAGGCCTGTGCTCGTATCAAGCGCCTGGTAGGGAATTTTAGAAGGGAAAAAAACAGACGGACGGCACTGCAGCATTGGCGGGTTGCCGTCTCCAGACGGCATTTTTTTCTGCTCGCGCGCGCGCGCCCCCTAGCGGGCACGCACGGGCAGAAAAGACACGACCAATGCAAACACCTGTTACCGGGTGTTTCACATATAGACTATCGGCGGCTCCATAGCCCGCCGATCATCTATATGTGCTTGTTTTTTCGCCCGTAAAAAAAAAAAAGTGCAAAAAATATATATATAAATTAAAAAAAATAAAAGTAACATATAAAAAAATAAAAGTCGCATATAAAAAAAGTTTAAAAAA
>NW_017308369.1:114718-150326 GCF_000935625.1 Nanorana parkeri | reverse complement strand
GTTTTTTGAGGTTTCGCGCGCGCACGCAATTTTAAGGCTTGACATGTTTGGTGTCTTTTTACCCGACGTGACCCTGTCTTTTATATTTTACAAAAAAATTGGGTAATAATAAATGTTTTATCATTTAATATAGGGGAAACTGTTTTTTTAAAAAATTTCGGTAATTTTTCCTTAATATAGTAAAAAATAGTAAAAAATAAATGTTCAGTGGTGAAGAAATACCACCAAAAGAAAGCTCTTTCTGTCCCCAAAAAAGGGTATAAAATTAATTTCAGTACAGTGTTGCATGACGGAATAAATGTCAGTCAAAGTACCACAGCGCTGAATACTGAAAAATGGCCTGGATGGGAAGGGGGTTTAACACCGCGGATGTCAACTGGTTAAAGGAACTTTTCATTTTTATTGTTACCTTTTAAGTGATGTTAAAATCACTGCTCCTTTACAAACAGTATTTTTGAAAAGTTTTTTTTACAATGAAACATGTCCCCCAGGGCAGTATCCGAATCCCCATACACTTTTTATGGCCAATAAATTACATATAAGGCTTAAAAATGGGGACATTTGATTTTCAAAGTTCTACCCCCATAGACTTGCATTGAGTTCAAATTCGAACTTTTCCCATGTTCGAAAGTTGGAATTCGAACCAAACATGGGGGTGTTCGGTTTATCACTAATGCTAACCTCCTTCTTTTTTTATATTTTTTAATGCAGAGTTCCTTAGATCTCTGTTTACAAATTTGTCTGTTTCTGAAGTTTAGGTGGATGAAAATTTAATATGTGATCTCCTAAATCAACCAGAATACTTGTGGTATGTGCTTGTGCTGCCTTAGGATCATTTGAAGTCAGTACATTGAGTGCTGAATCTGTGCTACCAAGTACTTACTTCAAAGAAAGATTTTTTTTTCTTTGAAATTGAGGATATGCGGCCACTATATAGTAAGCAAATTATAAAAACAGTCTAAAACCTTATGAACTTAAAATGCAACTAAAATGGAAACATTTGTGTTTTCTAGTGGACCACTAGAAAAAATAAAGGTAACACAAGGTATACCATGTTTAACTGCCTCTCTACATCGCTATTTTTTCTAAACAGCGGACAGGTGGACTGTTATTTTTCCACCGCTGTTTATAAATGCTGCTGTGAAGAAAGCCCTCGGGCAGCTGTTGCACCCGTTAATCACTGTGTACTGAGCTGTCATTGGATGGCTTGGTATGCAGAGACAGATATATGAACTGAAACAAAAAGTAGTGGGCTTTAGGTGTGAGTTGTCCTGTGGGAAATATTACACCAATGTAGTCATACAATTCACCATTATATTAATACACCTCCTAAAAATTCTCAATTAAAAACAGTACTGACCTACAGTGTCCTTAAGACTGACAAAATAGTCTCACCTAAGTCAGCACCTCAAAAGAATGACCACATTATAACAACTGAGTACATAAAGTTCAAACCAATGGAAGACATGTTTGGGAATTGATGAACCAAGGTCTTGGGGTGCAGACAAATGGTTTTGCCTCGATGCTTTTCGCCTATGATGGCTTGCTCAAGAGAGGGACTTAATGCCTGAAGATAAAAGAGGCTAAAAAGCACAAAATATATAGAATTACTGTTATTATTATACAACATATACCAAAGGAAATTTATAAAACAGAATTACAACATTATTTTGTATATGCTGGAGCTCTACTTGCCTATGCCACGGACACAGAGGGACACCTCGATCCCAATGCCCATCACCCCCTCGACTGTACAAGGGGGTCGGGACCACAGGAGGGGCCGAGCCAGACACGATACCTCTAGAGTGTGGTGCTATAGTTGATCTGGAAATATAGAATCAAAAAATAAATAACCAACAATTAAAGCATGCCAAGTCTAACCCAACCCTGAGATATATTAACCGGGGCATCTTAAGAAACTGTATAGAACATTGCATAGTATATGGATGGCTCCTCACCTCATATCATATTAGAGTGTAAATAAAACAGATATCTTACAACACTGTCAACCCAAACACTCCAAAGTATATCTCACGAGATGAACTCATGGTGAAACTGAGGAAGTTATAGGGTTGCACCTAAAGATGAATGTGATGGCTGATTATTACAAATACTACTAATGGTGTAACAATATTAAATAACTTACCAATTATGAGGGGTTTTTTAGATCTCAACTGTGGTCCGTTTAATTAAAATGAGATTTCTTGATTATTTTTTTAAGTGTAGGGGCTGAGTATTTTTCAAGGAAATTTTCATGCATTCTGACAGATACTGAATGGTTGTATTACTTCATAAACTACTTCATATGATCAAAATGTCCATGCACTCACATTGATACTAAAAGGCTGTATCACTTCAAATAAACATGTCCATTCATTCACATAGGGAATGAATGGCTGTGTTACTTCACAATGCCCATAATTTAACAGAATGTCCATGCGTTGACATGAATACGAAATGGCTATTATATTTTGTATAGCACTTCATATAAAAGAATACCCATGCTTGCCCATAAAGTATGAATAGATGTAATACTTTATATAGCACTTTATATAAACAGAAGGTCCATGAGTTCACATAAATAATGAATAGCTGTATTACTTAATTTAGCACTTCATATAAACAAAGTCCATGCGTTCACATAAATAATACATGGCTGCATTACTTCATATAGCACTTTATTTGAGAGAATGACCATGTGATGATCAGATAGGGAATGGTTAGATCAGGACCGGCTTCACTCTCCCTGCTGCCCCAAGTTTTTGCGTATATCTTAATGTCCGTGGGGTATAGTTGGATCCTTCCCCGGTTTTGGCAAGGTAACAATCAAAGCTTTCAACATCTCTTGTGGGAAAGAGGCAGAGGTCGAAGCCCTCTCAAACACCTGCAGCAGATGGACTTAAAATAGTGCTATATTGTTTGTAGTATTCACTACAGAAGCCACCATCAGAGCACCAGAAGCCACCATAGAGAGAAGCCACCATCTGACCCCGAGGATTTGTTCAAAGGCATGCACTTGATGGCAGAAAGAATCTCATGTATTGTAACTTTGAGAGATATAATTTGAGAGGGCGTCATGGAGGGGAGATTAGTGGACTGGAGAGATGCGTCAATGTCTGACTCACTAGGGTGTGGAATAGAAGTGTCATCCTTAAGATTGTATAACTGTTTGCAATAGGCACTAAAGGAGTCAGCTATGTTTTGAGGATGCCATATTTTGTGGCTATCAACTGGATGCACTAAGTATGGGATTCTCATTTACGGTCCTTCCTCCTTCACCCATTGAGCAAGCTGTTTACCTGCCCTGCTACCCTGGGAGTAGAAGGAAGCTTTCATCTGAAAGGTGCCTTTGTCAAATTGATCAAGTAAAAGGATCCTAAGGTCCTCTCTAAGTTTGCGTAAGAGAGAAGCAGTCTGTGAAGTAGGATTCTTTTTGCTGTCATCTTCCATATGGCCCATCTGAGAAAGTAGGTGTTCAAGATGCTGCGACCTCCGCCTCTCGTTAAAACCCCCAAGCTTCATAAGCAAGCCTCTGATATAAGCTTTATGAGCATTCCACACGCAAAAAGGATCCTCCACCGAATCCGCATTCTCAAAGTATTCGGACAAGCGTTTTCCAATTAGTTCAGCTGTCTGAGGAGAATGTAGTAGGCTAACATTATGCCACACATAGGGCTCATTAGATTGTACCCACGCAGACAATGTTAGGGAGATAGGGGCGTGGTCAGATCAGGTGATCTGGTGGATATTAGAAGCTGAAACCCCTTGGAGAAGATGCTTGTCAACCAGGAAAATATCAATCCTAGAATAGGAATTGAGACGATGAGTAGCAGGTAAAATCTCTCTCGGATGCATGCAGGCAGCGCCACACATCATAGAAACCCATTTGATGTAGTAGGGGGTTCAAAGAGTGTGATTAATTTTCTAAGTGGATCTGTGGAGTCAACAGACAAGTCTGGAGTAGTATTAAAGTCTCCACAGATAATGGCGCTGCCCTGATGAACCCGAGAGAGAACTTTAAAAAACTTATGAAAGAAACTAATTTGGTGAGAATTGGGAGCATACAGATTTACTATTGTATAAACCTTTTGACTAATGGATCATATCAGAATTACGTATCTTCCAGCGGGGTCAATGACCTGATGCAATACAGTAAACTGAACAGAATCTTTTATAGCCACCAACACCCCCTCTAGATCTGGTCAGGCAATGTGCTGCAAATATATGTGGGCATGACTTATGAGTAAACGTAGGAGTCTTAGAATGTTGCAAATGCATCTCCTGGATGCAAAGAACATCAGCCCCAAGTGCAGTGACCTTTTTCCAAAGGCTGAACCTCTTAGCGGGGCGATTAAGCCCCTTGACATAAAATTAAACAATTTTTAAAGTCATGATGCAGAAAACTTTGAAAATTGTGGGGGAAGCCAACATGCACTCACGGAAGGTGTATCCATCATAGCTGAAGAATAAGGAGTGATCGCACAACTCAGATGATAAGTCCTCCATTGGTTGATCAACGCAGGGAAAAATAATTATGCTGAGAGATATGGCCATATAAAAAACAAGCAAAAACGACAAACAAGTAATAGAACTGAAAAAAAAGACCCCCAAAAGGGTTGTAACTGCAGTACGCTGTACTGAGCATAGCATAGGGGATATCACAAAGAGTGGTGGAATCAGGAAGATCAATGAAGTAGGTGATCAGGCCAGAGCCAAATGAGGTTATCGGTTTCACTCTTTTCTTAAGGGAGACCGTGCACCAATCCTCTTGCAGAGTAGGTGCTGCTGTGGTAGGTTTGGAGATGTTTTCCAATTCAGGAGTAATCTACCAGCTTTTACACAAGGACAGGTCCTGTTCTAGAGTGGTGATGGAATAGGACTCTCCATCTTTGGTGAGGATTAGTTTTGTGGGGTATCCTTTACCGGTACGCAATTTTGTGGGCGCAGAGTGCTTTTGTAATAGGCGCAAGGAGTCTCCTCAGAATCAAGGTGTGTTGGGAAAGATCTGCAAAAAACTGCAAGTGGGCATACAAAGGTGGTAGGTTTGAAGAGGAGCGAACTGCAATCATCAGCTTCTCTTTAACATGAAATAAGAAGATTCTCATTATAACATTTCTAGGGACCATGTCAGGTAAGTGAGAAGGCTTTGGCAATCGATGAATATGGTCCACAATGGGCTCAGATGGTGGAAGATCAGAGAGAATCATTGCTAGAATATCTTGTGCATATTGGTGCAGCTCCAAAGCTGATACAGATTCAGGGACACCTCTTATCTTAAGGTTATTCCTGCGGGAGTGGTCCTCCAAATCTGCAGGCTTAGCTTTGATCCAATTCAGGTCATCTTATTTAGCATTATGAGAGTCGACTAATTTGTTCACCCATTTTGGTTTCTATATGCGATACTCTGTCTCCCACTTGATTCAGATCCGCATTAAATTGCCTTATCATAGCTTGCATATCAGTGTGCAGCGATCCCTACAAGGACACAAGCATATCCTTTAAAGTTGTGTCCAAGACAGGCTGATCAGATGTAGGATAGTCGTCTGTTGGCGCTGTCAGTTCCCTAGTATCGTCAAGTGATGAAGTAGGGTTCACCTCATGTCAGGCCTCCGTCGAGGATGGCCTAGATTTGGCGGGGCTGTGGGTAGTAGGAGAGTCAGCTTGATGTGATGCGACTGATGGCGATCCGCAGTGTTGGTCGTGTGAAGAGAGGCTCGTTGGGGATCCTCCCAAGCACCCACCTGAGCCTCTGGATGGCGAGTGATGAGAGGACCCGGCGCCATCTTGGACCCACCGCTGGTCCAAGGCAGAGAAGAAGTCGATAAGTTTCTTCTTCTAGTGCTGTGCCAGCATTTCCTTGTCATCTCGGAATAGGTAGCTTAAGATCAAGAGGTAGTTAAATGTCCCCCTGACCCATAAGCTGATTATAAGTGCATCGTGGACGGCCGCTGCTTGGAGCTTTAGTGATCTGCTGCCATCTTGTTTGAGTGCTGCCACGCCCCTTGAAGCTCCTTTTTTTACCCCTGCACACTAGCATGTTTCTTTATTTTTAACAAATTCTGGCAAAAAATGAGATCACCTTGGGAAGTCTACTTTCCAAAAAGAGGTCATTTTGGTTGTGTTTGCACTATCCTGCCATTTTTATTGACAGTAAAGAAAAAGTTTTTTTCAAACTTTTGTTTTTTTTACTTTCTATAATAAAAAAATAACAAAAATCCAGCAGTTGCTAAATACTAGACATGTGCGATTCGTTTCGTTCCGAATCGAAATTCGGACGAATTTTCGTAAATTCGGACATTCGGATGTATCCGAATTCCGAATTACAGACATAACGAATGCAAACGAATCCGAATTTCCATTTCCGAAATTCGGTAGCGTTCGCACGAACGTTCGTTTCGTTTTCTGTTCTTATTCGTTTCTTATTCGTTTCGTTCGTTGGAGCAAAGTGACATTAGAGAAGGAGAAAAATATTTTTTCCCCCTCAAATGTCACTTTTGCTGCAAACGAACGAAACGAATAAGAAACGAATAAGAACAGAAAACGAAACGAACGTTCGTGCGAACGCTACCGAATTTCGTCCGAATCCGAATTCCGAATTGACTTTCACACCCGAATCCCGAAAAACGAAATAACACAAATCCGAATTTAAAACGAAACGAAACGAATTTTTTGGCAGTGCACATGTCTACTAAATACTACCAAAAGAGAGATCTATGAGTCTTAGTGTTTCATGAGTACATTGTCAGTCAAATTATTACAGCACTGAAAGCTGAAAATGGCCTAGTAATGAAGGTGTATTACCAGGTGGTACTCAAGTGGTTAAGAAGGAGTTAGAGATTTTAAACTTTTGCATTTTCATCTGGCTCATTCCTTGCCTGACCCACATTGAAAGCTTTGTAACTTCATGTGGGTAGACATACAACAGCTAACAACTGTATTATTCCTGCTACCATCACTTATCATCTTTTCTGTAACTATATTCTAAGCATGGATTAGCTATTAAATAATAATTTATTTCTGTAATAATTAGACAACACAATGCGTGTTTTCTTAAGGCTTCAAAACCCAGCTCATAGCTGGTGACACAAGTGATGTTAAACATAGATGAGCCATCACTTTTGCTACTGACCTGGCCAGCTGGAAGCACTTTTGTAGGTCCGTATGACATACGTCCTTGGCAGCGAAAGGGTTAATACTCCTCTATTAACAGAGAACAGACACCATCAAAAGTATACACTAATGAAACCCTGTTTGAAATTACAAACTTCTAAAAATTTCTATTACAAAATTGTTTTACATTATTTCAAACTATTATTTTTTTATACTAAACTGCAATTAATAAAATACACTTGAAAAATTATAATGTTTGATGTTCCGTATATGTTCCAGTGCAGGGTGGGCTTATAGATTAGAATTGCATTTGTACATATGCTCCGTTTCCTGATATATGGTTTTCCTATACATGTAGGTATACAGTCGAGATCTCTGTTTTTCTGACATGTAAGAAACATGCTTTATTTAAGTTAGCTGGCTAGCAAGACTTATTTAAGTTAGCTGGCTAGCAAGACTAAGGGAGTTATGTAGGAACCGAAGGATGCAGCCGTAGCTTCAGCTGATCCTTCCTCTTTAGAAGCCGGAGCACTTGGGTTCAGTCGAATTGAAGGGCTGCTGTACGGGCTATTCACTATAGCCCGCACAGCAGCCAAAGGCAGCCGAGCCAAAGGCATATGCTTCGACTTGACTCAGCCGAAGTGACAGCTGAAGCGGGGCGAACGGCCTGCCGAAGGCCGGTCTTTCGCCCCGCAAATGAAAGCTGGGCGGAGCCAGCCGTGATCTCACGGCTGGCTCCGCCCAGTTGTAATGACAGATCAGCATTCCCAAATTACCTGGAGATGCAGAACTGTCATTAAACAATAACAACTGGGCGGAGCCGGCAATGATGTCCGCCCAGTTGTTATTCATTGGCTGTGACCTGCTAGAAGACTCTAGCAGGTGCTGGCCAATTTCACTGCTAGCTCCGCCAAATTGTTTTTTTTATTTTTTTTTAAACATCTTTTTAATTTAACTATTTATTTACATTTTAAAAATATTTTTTTGACTTTTTTTGTTTTTAATTATTTTCACTGATTTGCTATTGTACCACTGAGGTACCGAGCAGAATAGCAGAGCCGAATGCTGCTTGGCGGCATTCTGCTATTCACTCACTGCCGTTCGGCCCCTATGTGAATAGGAGCAAACGGCAGCGAGCGAGCTGCCGTAGCTTCGGCTCAGCCGATCCAAATGTTGGATTGGCTGAGTTGAAGTCCTTCTGCATTTCGGCTCAGCCGAACATGCAGAGCATGTTCGGCTGACCGAAGTGCAGCCAAAGGCAGCCGATGTACGGCGGATTTCAGCTGATGTATGGCTGAAATCAGCCGTACTGAGCCATAGTGAATAGCCGAACGTTGTTCGGCTCACTTCACTTCGGCTGGGTTATTCACTCGGCTGCCTTCGGCAGCTTTGTGAATAACCCCCTAAGTGTTGGAAATATCTGTATTTTAATCTTCCTTGGATGTGCAGGGTAGTTGTGTGCTATGTTCAAGGATCACCATGTTCACAGGTCTACAAAATTTGTTCAGCCTCGGGGAGCATAAAAAGTTTATAGAAATATGTGGCATTACCACTGTTGTCACTACTATTTTACTAAGTACTTACAGATGTGTGGATGGCACCATTTATGTAATAGTACAGAAAGTAATATCTCCATGCAGAATTATCAAATATATAATTATTAGCATAATCCAATGTCGACTGATTAACATGAACCGAATTTCAAGCCTACAATAATCTTAACTTTGTTTTAGCTTAGGCTCCTGTATGTTACCCACAATCATAGCTCTTCCTGCTTAGCCCTCACATAGACCTTAACAATGTCCCAGGGGAGCCACAGGCATAACAGAGTAAAGTGTGGACAGGTTGATGTGCAACAAGCCCTGTCTTCTGGCACTGACAATCCCTGACAATCCCTTGGCATCATGGCCTTATTCTGGAAGCAGGGACCAAGTGCTCAGTAAAGGGCAGATATCCCAATGTCTGAATCTTAAGCTGAGTATACACGATTATCTTTTCCCTGACAGCTCCATGGCAGCACACAAATGGGATGGCCCCGCCTCCCTACCAATCTGATAGGACCTTTAACTCATAAATTTGAGCAACCCGCAGCCACCAGCGTTCCTCTTTTTTCCTCCTCCTACTACTTATGGAGGTGGTGAGTTGCTTACCTGGCTGAGGTAATACCCTGGACGGCTGATGGGAGGGCTAGTCCCAGCGTCCTTCTTAGAGCAGTGTGTACCGACAGCTGCTGCCGTTCGGTCTCCTGCTCCTGGGGATCTGCTGCTCTGTGCTGCCTTGTGCCCTGCTATCTTGCTTCAGGTACGTTTGGGGTCTGCTCAAGTGTGTGCTTGGGACATTACTTACATATATCTCTGACTGCATGTATGTTACACAGAATGCCTTCAAATTTTCCAACCCCTCCTAAAGATCGGCGCATACAAAGCGCGTAAGCGACTTCCTGCAATTGTGTTTTTCTGTCTCGTACCTCTCCTACTGGCAAGCTGTGGAATTTTTTATTTTTTCAGCCCATCCAGATCGGGCAAAGAATGCTCCAGAGCTCGGCCTGTCTACCGTCATTCCTCAACCTCTTCCAGACATCGGTCTCCTTCTGCGGACAGATATGCTTCCACTGGTCGTTCCCATGCATCTCGGGACAGGCCCCCGGTCCGGTGAGCAGCCATGTTCCTCTACTACTGGTGATCCTTCCAGAGTCTGTCGTCCTCGGTCGGATCAGTGTTGGACCTGTCAGAGTGTGGCCCTGCCGGGTAAGACAGCTTGTGCTGTTTGTTTTTCTGAGGCTACCAGAGATAGAGATGATAACCTACAGATGATCTCCCTTATGAAACAAGCCGTCCAGGAGTCATTACGGGACTTTGCTTCTACTTCCCAATCAGTTGATCAAAAGTCGGCTGTTGCTGCAGTATCCACCGCCAGGCCTCCTACGGTGAACCCCTCTGCTAGAGCCCCAGATGATTCTTTTGCTTCAGCTTCTGAACACTCCTCAGAGGATGAGGAGGAGCAGTCGGGGGTTTTTGACTTTGCTATGGTCCAGCCGTTTATCAAAGCGGTGAAGCAAGCTCTTCTCTGGGAACACGAGGCGGTGGAACCGGACAGGAAGCAGAGGTTCTTCAAAAATATCAGGAAAGAGGCAGGTAGCTTCAGGAAAGAGAAAGGTAGCCCTTTCTTTGAGGAGAGTATAGATATTATATTCCATGCATGGAAACAGGTGGATCGGAAATCAACACCGGGACGTCTTGGGCAGACGCATTGATCTTGATTTGAAAAAGATCTACCTATCGGCGGGGGGGGGGGGGGGGGGGGGCAGCAGGGAGCTGCAGGTCATGAACCAAGTGTGTAGTTAACACTGTTGAAACTGTCTGGAGGAAACAGAAAAGTCCCAAATAATGCAGCCCTGTAATCATTAAAACATACTTACATTTTATTTTAGTATTTTTTTTTAATACAAGCATCGTAAGTACGTGAATTTGGCCTTCCTTCTTGCAGCCCCTTTACAGCAGTGTGAAGTGTGAGGAAGAAACAGTACAAGGAGAAAATCAGTTCATGTACTAACAAGAGCATGCTGATAGCAAGAGGAAGATGAATTACAGAAAGATAAGCTCATCTCTGTGCTGCTTCTCCTTTCAATGTCCAGTTACTAGCTGGGGTGGGCCCAGGATGACCTGGGCTCAAAGGAAATGGGTTAAACGATGCTGGCCATCAGGACATTTAACATCAGAAAAAAAAAATATTGTGGGGGAAATCTCTGGACTGAATCTTATTATTGCAGCAAAAGCTGGTTTTGTTATATTATCGTTTAATGGGTTATTCATTTTTATCTTGTCATTTTTGTGGCTGGAAGTCTGCTTTGAAGGAAAGTAAAAGCTACAATTCCTTATCTCTTGGATTAATATACTTTTTTTGACTGTCTGAGCCATTAATTAATAAATGTACCCCATGATGCACAAACACAGAATTTTTTTTTGCAATAACAGAAAAAGAGTCAAAATACACTTTAGCCACAAGTGACAGCTTCTTTAGATCTCAGCGGTGTTGCACAATAATAATGGGGAAAAAACACTTCAGGCTTCAGATGTGAGCAAAGTGGAAACATGGTTCCTTTTTAAGTCTGCTCAGTGTGGCACATAAAAAAGGATTCTCATAGCTGGAGGGACTAGCAGGAGATACTCTAGGTCCTTATAAGAATGGTCATTAACTGCTGGGAGTCTTTTGTTCATAAGGTTAAGACTAGAAGTCTACACAAGCTTTCTAAACACATAACACTTTTCTTGTTCATTGTAACTCTTCCTTTTATTTTAATTAGCCTCTTCCAGTGATTAGACCCGAGGTGTTACAGCTCCCATTTTTGCTGTAAACGTGGCCCTGGCCGCTACCTCTAAGGCTCTAGAGGTTTGGGCTGCTAATACTGAATTAGCGGTATCTGATGATCTCGGTAAACCTGAGATAATGGAGAATCTGAGGCATGTAAATCTTGCCTCGGCATTTGTCGCAGAAGCGCTGATTGATCTGGTCCGGCCAATGGCAAGAATCATGCTCCACTCGGTGACGGGTAGAAGAGCCCTCTGGCTCAGACCTTGGGTGGCCGACCCCACTTCCAAGCAGGGGTGATGCAAAATCCCTTTCGAGGGGCAATCCCTCTTCGGGAACAAGTTGGAGACTGCTATCTCCAAGGCTACGGGTGGTAAATCCAGCTTTATTCCACAAGATAGATGGCTATTGCGCTTCAAAGGTGCTGCACAAGTTTCCTTTAAGGACTCACGTTCTTACAGACCTGGTAAGGAATACCGCAGGCCTTGGAGGAGCGCCACTGGAGGTGCCAATGCTAAGAAGAATACCCCTAAACCTGGGCAGGGGACGCAAAAGTCTTTATGAGATTTTGCCTGCTCAGGTTTGCCACGTGGGAGCCAGGCTCTCTGGGTTCCGACCGATCTGGACGGACCACATCAAAGACCGGTGGGTGACCTCTACCATTTCAGAAGGCCACGCTTGGCGATTTCGCAGGACTCCGCGCACAAGGTTTATACCCACACACATTCCATCTTCCTTAAAGGAGAGGGACATCCTGTGGGCTTACGTGAAGACCCTGTTGACACAAGGGGTGGTGGTGGAAGTTCCATCTCAGGATCGCTTTCGAGGGATTTATTCTCCTTTATTTCTGGTCCACAAGAACACCGGAGATTGGAGGCCGGTCATAGATCTACAGTATCTCAACAATCATATCCTGAAACAGCGTTTCAAGATTGAATCCCTGCAAACCATCCTGAAGATTGTACGGCCTGTTACCAATAGATTTAAAAGACGCTTACTATCATGTTCCCGTGCACCGGCACTATCACCAGTTTCTGCGCGACTCCACCTACAATTCGGTCTGAAAATGTCTCCACAGATTTTCACGAAAGTTCTGCTTGCCTTAGTGGCATTCCTTCGGGAGCAGGGTGTGCGAATATATCACTATCTGGACGATGTCTTATTACTCAGTCAGGACAGATGCTGAGTCACCGAGAGCTTGTACTTTCAACTTTCAGGGACTTTGGATGGCTTGTCAATATGGAGAAAAGCCCCCTGGTGCCTACTCAAGACCTGGTTTATTTAGGCGCACGCATAAACACAGCTCGAGCCTCAGTGTCCTTGCTTCCGGAAAAAATCTCGGCCAATCGCAAGAGTATTTAGGCCGCTCTATCTCCAACCTTCATGACTGCCAGACAATGTCTTCGGGTGGTCGGCACAATGATTGTCGTAGTCCCCATGGTGAAGTGGGCCCATTGGAGAACCCGGGAATTCCAATTGTGTTTTCTGAAACGCTGGTTGACGCAACTTCTGGATCAGGGGATCCTGGTGAGCTCATCCATGAAGGAGAGTTTGAGTTGGTGGCTCCAAGATCGCAGCCTTCTGTGTTGCCACTCCCTTATGCCAGTAGGCTGGGTAGTTGTCACGTCAGATGCCAGCGAACAAGGTTGGGGAGCTGTCTGCCTGGACCAGGCAGCCCACAGGAGATGGATGTTTCCCTCCGTGGTGGTAGTTTCCAACATCCTCGAACTCAGGGCGGCCTTCCGGGCTCTCCTGGCGTTCGGGTCCCTGCTCAGGGGATGCTCTGTCTGGCTGAGGATGGACAATACGACGGCAGTGGCGTATGTCAGGAGACAGGGCGGCACTCGCAGCTACACACTCCTGAAGGAAGTTACTCTGATCATGGTCTGGGTTCAGAAGAACCTAAATCTACTGTCAGCTAGACATGTGCGATTTAGTTTAGTTCCGAATCGAAATTCTGACGAATTTTCGGAAATTCGGACATTCGGATGTATCCGAATTCCGAATTACAGATATAACGAATGCAAACGAATCCGAATTTCTATTTCCGAAAATCGGTAGCGGTAGTTCGTTTCTTATTCGTTTCGTTCGTTGGAGAAAAACAATTTTCCCCTCAAATGTCACTTGGCTGCAAACGAACGAATGAACAAAACAAATAAGAAACGAAACGAACGTGCGAACGAACTACCGCTACCGAATTTCGTCCGAATCCGAATTGACTTTCACACCCGAATCCCGAAAAACTAAATAACACAAATCCGAATTTAAAACGAAACTAAACTAAACAAATTTTTTGGCAGTGCACATGTCTACTGTCAGCGGTATACATACCAGGTCATGCCAATGTTCAAGCGGACTTCCTCTCCCGGACTGGCTTCGACAACAACAAATGGTCCCTCTCACAGCTGGTGTTCCGGGGACTGACAAGGTGGGCCTTTCTGCCACAGATCGATCTGTTTGCATCCCTATCCAACACAAAACTGCCAGACTTTTGTTCGAGGTTTCGGGCTTGTTCGAGGTTTCAGGCTGAGGGGGTGGATGCGCTGACCCTGTAATGGAAGTTCGAGACGGCATACGCTTTTTCTCCGGTGCCTCTTATTCTCGGTTTCCTGAAGAGGCTGCAGAGGAAGAAGGTCACTGTTGGAGGTGATTCCGAATTGGCCGCGACGGCCCTGGTACCCTCTTCTCCGGGAGTTGTCAGTGAGCAAACTTTATCCCCTACTGCTACTGACCCAGGGTCCATTCATCCATCCAGCACATGAGAAACTCTGCCTCATGGCCTGGATCTTGAGAGGCGGCGGTTGCAGAGGGACGGATGCTCGGAGAGTGTGATTTCCACTTTAATGAAAGCCAGGAAGGCTAGCACCAACAGATCCTACAGCAGGATCTTGTCCAAGTTCAGGGACTTTGCGGACTTGCAAAGTATCTCACCGGAATCTCCCCAGACTGCTCACGTCCTGGAGTTTCTGTAGAAAGGTCTGAAAATGAATGGGAGCTCCAGCACACTTACAGGCCATATATTGGCACTGTCAGCCTTCACTGGAACACAGTGGGCCACTGATCCCTTGATTGTTAAATTCTTCAAGGCAGTGGTGCATATTAAACCTCCCAGGAAGCCGCTGTTTTCCAAGTGGGACCTTCCTATGGTCCTGGATTTCCTAGCCTCAGATGTGTTTTGGGGGACAGGCGTCGCTCTGGTACCTAACCTTTGAAGATGGCCTTTCTCGTGGCTGTCTCTTCAGCCAGGAGAGTGTCGAAGATCGCGGCCCTGGGATGCAATGAACCCTTCACTGTTTTTCTCGCAGACTGAGTTGTCCTGATCCCCATGTTGGGATTGCCAAAGGTGGCCTCTAGACTTCATCTTCAGCAGGAGATTGTCCTCCCTAATCTCACTTTGGACTCTGATGACCGGATTGCCAGATTGGATGTGGGAAATTCCCTGACGGCTATGGAAGGGATCAGATCTACTGAATGTTCACATGGCAAAGGTGGTATTCCAAAGTTTCAATAAAGGTAGCAATTTTATTGCAGTTCTTATAGACAAATTCAGGCCAGTTGTTTAACAGCTACAGTTTGCCGAAAGGTGGCTAGGGCATCTTTCCTCCTTAACCTCCTTGGCGGTATTCCCGAGTGTAGCTCGGGGTTACTTCTCCATACCCTGAGCTACACTCGGGAATATCCCACAGTATTTACTTACTTTGTCCCTCGAGCCGTGCGGTGTCCTCCGGCCGGCGCCAGCATCTGTCTTCCGGGTTCCGTCCCTTGCGAGCTGACACGTCGCATGGTGGCAGAACCGGCGGGAAATTCCAAAAAAACGAAGAAATAAAATAACGAAAAAAAAGCGCCGAAAAAATTACGAAAATCAAAATAATTATACCGCCAGTGAGGTTAAAGGAGAACTATGGGGTTAAGGCTTTTCACCATAGTTCTCCTTAGGGTAACGGGAGGACCCAACTTGCGTCCTCCCATCAGTTCTCCTTTAAAAGAATGTTGAAGAACTTGTATAGACCAAACAGGGTGGGGAATAGTGGCGGAACTACCGCCGGTGCAGGCGGTGCCGGGGCACCGGGGCCTGTGGCTGTGGGGGGGCCCAGTGGGGTCCGGCCCTGGTATTTCATGCTTTTTCTTGTAATTAGACAAGTGGATGGGGAATATTACACTTTAATGTTCCCTATCATAATCTATTTCTCTGATTAAATGATTACAGGTAGGCATGTGATCTATCAAAGTTTGAGGCCACGTTAGAACGTGTGATCAGTGATGTGGTCACACATTTCATTTTAACGGAATCTCGCCAAGTTTTTCGGCGGTGGAATAGGTGAAGCATTCCAACGCTTTCTCCGCTGTTCCAGGGCAGATCGGCATTGCAAATCGCATGTGCAGGAGAACCGATCTGCCCTGAAACAGCTGATCGGTCCTGAAATGTCACTTCTATCCGACTTTGAGTGCGGTGGAATGTGAGATCGCAGTCGGAGAGAAGTGACATTTCAGGACCAATCAGCTGTTTCAGGGCAGATCGGTTCTCCTGCACATGCGATTTGCGATGCCGATCTGCCCTGGAACAGCTGGGAAAGTGCTGGAATGCTTCACCTATTGGTGGTCACACATTCCACCGCCGAAAAACTGGGCGGGATTACGTTAAAACACGTGACCATGTCACAACCTTTGATAGAACACCGCCATCAGAGGGGTATGGCTGGTACCCATGTGAGGGGTCTGGGGGGCCTCTTACATGGGTATCAACTGTACCGAGGCGACTACCCGACAACCAGACCAGCCCACCTGGGACCCTGCAGAACCCACCATAGAGAGTCTCAGGAGGGCTATACAGGATCTATGGTGTGCTCTGCAGGGTCTCAGGTAAGTCCAGCACGTCACTGCAACATTAGAGACCGATGGGGGGGGAGGGAGCGGGGGCCAGTGTGATCCGCTCCCGCGCCCCCCCCCTGTCTTGGGAGGGGGGCCCAAGATAAAATCTTGCACCAGGGCCCTTTGGTTATTAGTTCCGCCACTGGTGGGGAAGGCTAAACAATTATGAACCTTTGCCGTTAATAGAGTTTGCTCAGTTCCAGAGTGGTGCATTCTATAACTAAGCAGTCCAACAGCTCTTTAATATGGGGAATGGAGTCAATACTGCTAACTGTGTGCTCATTAAAGCATTAGTAATGCAAAAAGAACCTAGTACTACCCTTCATCTTTGAGAAAAAGTGCAACAGGTGAGAGGCCCTGTGCGAGAGGGTTGGATGATGGGTTGTTTGTTTCGCAGAATTTCTTCTAGTTTTTCCCTCATGATGTTCTCATGGATACTGTCTACAGTACTTGTTGCATAGAACAGTTTTGTAACTCGGGTCTGTGAGCAGAGGTGTCATAATACTTTTTATGACACCTCGGCTCACAGACCCGAATGGCATTCGGGAGCTCCCCGAATGCTATGTAGTATTTGACAGCTGAGTATGTCAAATACGTCACGGCTCGCTCCACCCATCTGTTTACTTTCAGGCAGGAGATGTCATTTTGCGGCGAGTTTTCGTCGGGTTCGGACGTTCGTCGTGCTGCGGAACATTTTTTATTCCGGCGGGCGTCGTGCATCAGACTTGACGCTAGATTACATCGATGGAGCCATTTTTTTAAATTTAATTAAAGAAATGGTCAAAAATTGACTCTTTTGTTTTTTTTCAATTAAAGGATTTTCTCTAAAACTGTGGTTTGTTTATTTACTTTGACTTTTAACCCTTTAGTAAATGGGTAGGGGTACAAGCACCCCTTACCACAGACCACAAGGGGGGCGGCATCTGGGTGTCCCTTTAATTAAAGGGGTACCTCTATGCAAATAAGCCCCCTTGCCCGTAGACCCCCGCAACCACCGGGTCAGGGTTGTGAGGAAGAGGCCCTTGTCCCCATCGGAATGTGGACACCCTCCCAATGTCGAGGGCAAGTGGCCTGGTAAGGCGCAGGGAGCGGGGGAGCTCGATGGTCCCCCTTTTCCTGCCCTGCCAGGCCTGTGCTCGGATTGAGGGTCTGGTAGGGATGTTAGGGGGGACCCCACGTCCCCCCCTCTCCATTTTATGAGGCTGGGGTTCCGCCCTTAAAATTCCTACCAGACCTAAAGGGCCTTGTATGGATTTTGGGGGGAACCTCACGCACTTTTTTTTGTTTTAAATTTGGGGGGTTCCTCTTAACATTCCTACCAGACCTAAAGGGTCTAACCTTTTTCCTCTGGAGACTGTAAAAAAAATTCTCTAATGTTACTTTGCTGCAACGAAATTTCGTCCAACAAATTAAATTTCGTACAGACTACCACTAACGAATTTCATCCGAATCCCAAAACAAATTGACTTTCGGACCCCAATCCTCAAAAACGAAATAACGCAAGATCCGAATGAAAGCGAAACAAAACAAATTTTTTGCCGGAGCATATGTCTACTAGCTGCTGAGAAAGACCCCCTTCATCCATATTCACCATTACCAATAGCACTGCTCCCTGTTTTCATCAACTTCATTCTTTACAGATGTCTAGGCATATTTACAAGCAGGGCCGGATTTACTCTCCCTGCTGCCACAAGGCCAGGTTCCTCTATGCGCCCCACCCCCCCAATGGAGAATGGCAACTGGATGGGGCGGCAGGGTTCATTTTAATTTTTTAATTTTTCTTTTGCCTTTATCACTTTTTTTTCTTTTGATTTATTTATTACTTTTTTAAATGCGTATTTATCTTATCTTTTACTTATTTATTTTTTCACATTTTTTATCTTATTATTTTTTAATAATTTTTTCTCATTCTTTTTTTATTTTTTTATATTTTTTTCTTATAGTTTTTTTTTAATCACCTTTTTATTTTTTTAATTTAATTTCTTTTTTTTAGATTTGTTTTATTTCATTTTTTTATCAATTTTATTTTTTTACCTAACTTTATTGCTATCACACAGGAGCTAACAAGCCCTTGTGTGATAGCATTTGGAGGTGACAGGTTCTCTTTATCAATAAAAAACACTGTGCTGGAACTCCTGTGACAGATGAGAGGGGAAGACTGCTGCAGTCTTATTACAAGTGCTCTTGGCGAAGTGGTTTCCTCACACTACATTTAGTCCTGCTTTCCCAAAGCAGGGATAAATGTAGAAAACAGCTTACCGCGCAGCGCCCGAAACTGCATGTCCCGGGCGTCGGGAGATTCCACATCGCTGCCACCCCTCTGCTCCCTGCTGCCCCGATGCCAGGCCTCGGTGGCTTTGAGGTGAATCCGGCCCTGTTTACAAGTACAAAAAGGATGCATTATATTTGAAAATTCAAACTGAGTTGCAGCTAGTACTCCCTTCCCAAAAAATGCTATAACTCATTTTGATGTTTTATCAATTTGAGGCAAGGGGAGTCCACATTTCTCAAATCGTTGGTCAAATTGAGTTTCAATGCCACAGTCATATATACAGGTGAAACTCGAATAATTAGAATATCGTGCAAAAGTAATGGCAGTAATTGCTGCAAAAGGGGCTCAAACCAAGTACTGAGTACATATGCATGCTTGTACTTTTCAGAGGTCCGATATTGTTCTATGTACAATCCTTGTTTTATTGATTGCATGTAATAAGCTACTTTTTTGAGGTTGTGGATTTGGGGTTCTTGGGGTTTTCATGAGCTGTAAGCCATAATCATCACAATTATGACAAATCACGGCTTGAACTATCTTGCTTTGCATGTAATGAGTCTATCTCATATATTAGTTTCACCTTTTAAGTTGCATTAGTGAAATAAATGACCTTTGCACGATATTCTAATCGAGTTTCACCTGTATATTACCCATATGAAAACAAAATAGACTTCCTGAGTGAGGCTTAGGACAATCTTCATTCATGAATGCTTGTTTCTAGTTTTATACTTGAATTTACAATACATTTCTTTTATTATGTACTTCACAAATAAGTTATTTTTTAAGCACAAAACTCTAACAACTAAATCAGCCTTATGGATTCTGCAGCATTATTACATGGTCTCCAGCATTGCATGTAAACAAATAAATGCCTTTTTTAATAGGAAAAATGTGCCTGATGCAGGAACTTTTCCCTGTTTCATCTTTTTTCAGACCCTAGAGCCTGAACTAAATAAAAAATCCCACACTGATTTTTTGTTCCATTTTACCTCCTTTTTAAGAGTAGCCTATTTATCCTTTTAAGGCCATACCAGTTCTAGTGACAGAGGCAAGGAATCTTGAAGATCATGTGCATACCATACATTAAGAAAAATTCAAATTGAAATTAGCATTGAGGAAAACATATACAAACAAAGTAAACTAAAAATATTTAAAATAAGTAATGCTAACACCACTACTCTTAGTGCTAATAATCTCTCCCAACTGTGAAAATAAACATATTGCCCTTGTTGGTGTGAACATACAGTATGTACAGACAACGTTATATGATGGCTATATTTTGAGCATACGTTTTTAGAAATTATCTTGTATAGGTATTACATACCTATCCCACCTATTTCTTCTTATGTACAGAATTTGTATATCTTGATATGGTTCTGTCAACATGTTATGCCTAATATTATGATGCATTTCACAAATCATTAATGTTAAATCCATTTTAAACATAAATGTAATATAGTTACAATGGACTGATACTAGGATTAATGTTCAATAATCAAATATCCACCAGCAATTTAACAGAACAAATCACATTTTGCTCACTATGCAGCTTGCTCAGCATAATCATGAAATGCTTACCAGTCAACCTCTAAACTTAGTGTGCAGTTGCCCCCTAAACACAAGGCTTCCTGTCCCCTGTGAGATCCATTGAGGGTCCCACTTTAAACGCTGAAGGATGTGGGGTAAGGACCCCTGCCATCTAGCATGCGATTTGCCTAATAAGGAAGCAATAGACTTTCTTATTAGGAGCTATCCTGATAAGGAATTATAGCACACATATTTCTTTCTTAGTTGGCCAATTAATTCAAGTGGGCAGGGTTTCTCTCCTCATAACTCACTAATGCATTAAGAGTGGCATTCTTTTGCAAGGTAAAAAGACGATTTGGCTAAGTATGGCATGGTTTGAAAGTCCAACATGGTTTCATAACTTGGCCATCAAAGGTTTTCACTGCTAGTTCTACAAAGGCTTGTAAATTAACATTTTATCCGCACGGGGACTGTGCCTGAAAACATAAATCTACATATTGCAGGAATGAAGGAATTAAGAAATGAGCAAAGCACAGGTTTGTTTTAAAGGACCACTGCTGATAAAAATACAAAGTTAATAAATGTTATCATAATATTTAATATATGAATATTGTTTTGCCCTATGCCTTAAATCTACAGGCTTCTCCAAATTTGCATACAGACCAAGTTGTCTGACAAGAGTGACAGTGGCATGGGTTGAGACAATTCAAAACACTGTCAGGGGTGTTTAGAGTAGTCAACATTTTCTTACATGGTTAAAAAAAAATGCTTTTACCTTGGATAAAGCAGGACATTTTTATTCCCTCTAAGGTCTCTTCATTGCTGTCTGTGACTGCACAGGGGAGATTTTTTTCTCAGTTGTACTTCCATAAGGGATGAAAATTCTTTCCTACTCGGGAACAGACATTTATGAAAATACTTCTTGTTTTTTAGTAGAATGGACAAGACTTAGCACCTTTGACAAACTACCAACCAGAATAGTCACTAAGATAGGAAATCAGAGGAAATCTCCCCAAAGGATATACAGACAGCAACATCAACCTGACAGGGTTGCCACCTGACTAATACAAACACTGCTTAACCTGAGACCAGCACACAAAAAAATAATTTATTTAAGCACAAAGGAGCCAGTCTAGATTTCGGATTCTTCTGTCCCACACTAGTGATGAACCACCCAGACTGGAGCCACAACACACCAACACACATTGCAGGATATAATGGGCTTTAATTTAGGGCAGGAGTCCGCAGTAGTAACAGGGGAGAACAACAGTAACACAATAAGCAAATACACTCCTGAATAAAAGCCCTGCTCAAAAGCAGTAATTAGCACTAACGGAATAACAGTCTGCTAGTGACTATATAGCGACAAAAAAAATATCTATGAGACAAAAGCGAAAATATCCAACTAATAGTAATCAAACACTCCTTACTAGACTACTGGCCAGTAGCGCTAACAAGAGTCCTGCCCACACTGGGGCCCATAATTAGAGCACTCTTAAACAACTTTAGTAGTATTGCAGAATAGTTTGAGATTCCAAAGGAAATGGTTTCTAGGTGATCCCACAAAGACACAGGGTTTTCCCCAAGGTACATGAGACATATAGTTTATGGCTAGGGAGTTTCTCACCATCACAGCTGATCTCCAATTCACAGATGATCCCTCATGGACCAGCAAAAGGGGTTCTCCCTCTCAAGCCAGCGTTCAGTGACCTACCAGATGACCTCTGGCACAGGCAGGGTGACCGTTCTGGTTAATTGCAGGATATCAAGGTGCAGTCCTGGATCTACTAGCTCCCGACAGAAGTAACCACAGCCTCTGTGAGTGGTAACTCCAGCAGCAGTAATCTGTAACTGTACTCGGCAGATTACTTAGCAGAGAGGCAAACCGCACACCTGTCTGCTCTCTCTTTCTCTCTCTCTTTCTCTCTCTCTCGCTCTCTCCATGTGGGAATTGTCTAGAACAAGAAGACTTTGGTGCATTAACCCAGTCTCTTCCTCCTCCCCTCTCTCTCTAAGCACTGTGGAAGATGTAGTTCCTTTCTTATGTCCTTGCTAGCACCTCTCTTGTGCCTGGACTACATTTCCTAATGATCTTTGCAACTCTATGGGGTTGATTTACTAACCTTATAAACACACCACGAACGTGTATACACCTCTGCAGTGTGTTCCCTCCCAGCATGATCTATGGGTGGAATCTAAACACCTTTGTAATGTGTACACACCCAGCAGGTGTGTTGTGCAAAGCCCTGAAGGAATTCCAAGGTGATGTTGGGTAAATTAGCTCTATGTTGTGTTGCTTGCGTTGATGAATGCAAGGAATGTAAATGCATGAGCTAACCATTTTTGTCTAAACTGTGAAGCAGCATTATATATGCATCATGTGCATGATTTTTCCATATATGGAATTAGTGGAAATATGCTTTTAGAGACTTTTTGGTTGATAAATACGTTTTGCTGTGTGAAAATCACACACACCTGGTGTGTGTGTGTGTGTGTGTTTAGGTTAGTAAATCACCCCCTATGAGTCAGCTGTACCCAGGCTGCTCAACAGCCAATTCTAGTCTTTTTTTACAATTGTTGCAAGGGTGGGCTTGTCCAGGCTGCAACCACAAATGAAAATCTTCTTCTTACACTCATCTCCCTGTTTCTGTCGGTCAAGTAGGAGAGAGCTAGTGTAGCCTCAGAGAGCAATAGCCTGCAATAGATTTAAAGGCGCCACAGCTCTAATGGATGTTACATCATGAAGATAATTGTTGGGTTTGTCACTTACAAACTTCCATAAAATCAGAGCTACTGCAAACAGTCACATCAGCCACATGACTGTCTGGAGAGCAGAGCACTCTCTCTGAGTGACCAGCATCTCCATTCAGACTTCTGTACTTGGCTATCACAATGCCGCCTTGCATTCCTCTCCTCCATAAAGTTTTTTCCATCTGGATAAATTCAATAAGTGACCAGAATAATTTCAAAAACTGAAAGTTTTTTTTAGCAGACCTATACTTTCAGGGATTCATTTTTAAATTTGTTTCATAATATTAGCTTATCACAGTTTTTCTACTTACTACATTAAACAGTTATACACTATCTGGACATAGTGGATTTTCAGTGAGAAAATCCACTGGTTTTTGGAACCTGCCAGGTTCCAAATAAAATGCAGCTGAAAGTTTCCTGCATAAAAAGCAATAGTATACTCACCTCTCCAACTGCCAATGTCACCTACTTCCCCTTTGTTCCAGTACTGCAAACTCTACCAGTCTTTTTATTCTTTGACATTTCCAGAAGTCCTCCTACACTAGGGGTAGGGTTTGGAGAAATAAGCAACAGTCCGTAGCAGGGAACACAGGCATCCAACACATCTGGAAGCGCTGAATGCTGAAGAAACTGGCAGAGGTGCTGGGACTGGGGGAGGTAGGAGACATGAAGCACCAGAGCGATGAGTATACTACCTCTTCTGTTGCAGGGGAACTTCAGCTGTATTTTCTTAGAACCTGATTGGTTCATTTTAAATTTAATTGTAACAATTCCTGGAAAAATAGCTTACTTTTTAAGAGTTTCTGACACAAAAAATATGAAAAGATTTGCTTTGCTTTTGACCCTACTGTGTAGTAAATATAAGTCCCCCACAGTACACTGAAACAGATATTGTTTATTTTCTAATGTCTACTTACCTGAACCAGAAAACTACACTTATAAGCTTACAAATACATAGAAATATAAAGGCCGCAATTTCTAACCAACTTTTATTTAAATTATGGTTGCCTGGCTTTCTCTGACCCCAGTACATTATTACTGACCCAAACATGCATGCAGTCAGAGAAGTCATAACTCCTGACCTACATATTTGTTATGTGATTTACAAAATACTGAAACCAGACAACCTTAAATTTACCTTAATCTAGGTTTTTTTTTTTGTATGCCACATCTACCAGGTTTACAGCAGTGTGAAGCCTGCCGGAGGTTCGGCTCAGCCGATCCAGATGTTGGATCGGCTGAGTCGAACTCCTTCTGCACTTCGGGTCAGCCGAACATGCTGAGCATGTTCGGCTGATCCGAAGCCACACGAAGCAAGCCGATGTACGGCTGATTTCAGCCGATATACGGCTGAAATCAGCCGTCCCAGCCTGAAGTGAATAGCCGAACGGTGTTCGGCTCACTTCACTTCTGATCGGTCATTCACTCGGCTGCCCTCGGCAGCTTTGTGAATAGACCCCTATGTTTCTAACATAGACTGCAGCCTCTTGTCTCATGATTCTGTGTAGAGATGATTGAACCAGCCCCATGAGTTAAACCTCACTAGATCAAGCTGGTTCATTCACTAAATGGGTAAAGACCACAAATCAGTTTTGTTTTTCTTATCAAACTGTGCAGTGGGAAAAGTGCATGCATCTAATGCATTAGAGGCTAAGGAAAGATATAACCTCTTTTGATGCTTCAAAAGGTGGAGTGTCTATAACCCTTGCAAAGCTGGGACCCCATTAAAATCCACCTAATGACTGGAGGTCATTCAGGAGAAGAGAGGAGAATTTAATTTTAAGTGGTTCTCTCATTCACTTTTCACCAGTTCACCAACATGCAGGATAAATTCAATATTTTCCCAGCGGAGCTAAATTATTAGTAAAGCAGATTTTCATTACTTGCTGATCTAACTTTGTGCTGTACAATTTTTCTCTTGGCCCTGGAGCTAATAAGAAGCCTATGGTCAATGGATTTGTGAAAATTTCCATGCCTATTCACAGGCTCAGGAACTAGTATTCCCATAACACAACATTGCTAACAGCAAGAAGGGAGGAACTGATCTGCTTACCAACATTTGTGACTGGGCGAAAAACAGAAACACAGGGCATAAGAGTTGTGTTCTTTAGATGTGACTTACATGTTTAAGTGAATGTTGTTACTTCTATCTACGGCTCAGTTAGATTTCCCTCACTTCCTGTCCTGCTGATAAAGGATTTACTAGACAGAAAGTGAGGCAAAATCTGTAACATGAACACGGAAAGAAATACGAATCTTACAGTGGCTCTAGCCTTTCTCTTCTCTACGAATTAAAATCATTGTATTTCTGTTGGAGAGCTTCCCTTACTTCCTCTCTGGTAAAACTTCAGCAGGACAGGAAGTGAGGGCAAATCTCTGGAGCCCCAGATAGCAGTTTTTACTCTCGAAAAGGGGTTCTAACCTTTCTCTACTACTAAAACTATCCAAAACTAAGAACAAAAAAATTTGGGTTGGATATGCACTGTAATTCCCAAATTTCAAGCTTAAAGGAGAAGTATTGGGAGAGTAAAATATATTCTACCTGATACTTAGAGCTGGCATCGGACACTGCAGCTGTCACAAGCTGACTCTATATTTCAAGAGCTGAGTGATCATGTAACCACTGATCGCTCAGCTCATGGCTTCTCCCTGCAAGCAACAGTCACTGCCAGTCATTACTCCCTGCAGGGATTCCACCCTCCCATCTCTGTTCTTCCAGTGCTCATTGGAGGGACAGACATGGGAGGGGGCAGGCACAGCTGGCTCTGGCTCTAGAGAGGCAAAGCCAGCTGCCACATCAGGCAATCTGGATCCTTCCCGGCTGCAGTGCAGCTCTGCGCTGTCAGCCTATAGCAGGCAGTAGCCCACTATACTGTATATGACTTTGGGTGAGAGTTAGTAAATGTTTGATCACATTAGTAAATGTACTTCTGTGACCCAAAAGCGAAATAAAGCCCAAAAAAAGTTTGGCGTCACTTCTCTTTTACATTTTTGCTCTATTTTTAGGACATGGCTAGAAAAAAAAAACACTACCATGAGTTTTATAGCATTGATACCATGTAATATTTTTTCCTGCTTTAGAGCCACTATAGGTTTTAAAGTTTCTATAATGGAATAACAGCATGAAGTTATTGGCCCTGTTTGGTGTTGAAAGTTTTCTTTTAATTCGTGCACATACAGTATGTAAGTGTATTTCATACATACTTACAGTTCCACATAGGGATCTACTCTCTAGGCTCCAAGTAAGCTATACGGAGTGATCCTACAGTGACAACAACAGGCAATAATGCCTTGCCCAAATGAATTGTACCAAGTGGATTTTTTATCTCCTTAATGTAATTAGTTACAACATCAAATTAATTACACTGCTAAAACTTTTACATGTGCAAACACAACAGATGAAAAGCAGAATTTTCAAAACCCCAAAGGTTTTTCTGCCTTGTGTAAGATATACAAAGATCGATGATACTGCTCACCAAATGCTTCACTAAATAAAACAAATGACATTCCCCATGATCAACCAACACTGTGTTGAATAAACAAAATCATAAAATAACCATGCATGGATTATTTTCAAAAATAATTGCAGAAGGTCCAGTTGACGTTTTTGGAAACACCCATATCAGATGAACACTTGAGGTCCCATGTTTTCTTTTCAATGCACAGTATGGTAACCCAGCTGTTGGTACCCAGAAATATTCCCAATAGTATATAAAATAACAGCATAAAGCAGGCCTGACAACTCAAATGAAGCAAAGAGCGACTGGGGAACAATTACATCATGACATGTTAAATCTACAGCTCTGCAAATACTATTGCCATGGCCAGGTCACTTCTCCCATATGCTCTCTCCTTCCAGTTCCTTTGCTATGATTTATTTTGTAGCTGGAGAATGGAGTGTGGCGACCTTCAGCAGCTATTCCCATGTACCAAACTCTTAATATATACAATAGTGTAGGTTTGCTTAACTTCACTACAAACACTAAATTGTGTAGACACATCGAGCTTAAATGCAGACTGTGCCTGTCATATTTTCAGTGTTTATTAAGTCATTAATTAAATTAATCTAGGGGACCATGAACAATAACATTTTTGTTCATTATTAAGCATCTCATTTTAAGTGTTAACCCTTGTGAGTTATGAAATATTTAGTTTTTTTTCACTATATAATGTGAAAATTATGTTACCATTTGGATTAAAATGTAATGTTAGGCTATGGCTCCGAAACATGCTCAAGAGGCGCATGTAGGAAATAGCCAAACATAAATTATTCCTACTAGGACAAATTAACACAGCAGGCATGTGACTATTATTATTATTATTATACAGGATTTATATAGCGCCAACAGTTTGCGCAGCGCTTTACAATATAAGGAAGACATTACAATCACAATACAATTCAAGACAAGATGGTAAGGAGGGTCCTGCCCGTGACATTGTATCTGTCACACACTCACCGCAGGGATTCCCCCCTCTCCTCTCTTTTCCTCCAGCACTCATTAGATGGACAGACAGTAGAGGGGGTGGGCACATCTGGCTAGAGAGGTAGAGCCAGCTGTCAATCAGGCAGCCGGATGGATCCTGACTTTATTGTCATGATTAACCCCAGCTCTGGTTCGGCTCCGTGTGGTCAGCATATAGCAGGCAGTAGCCTGCTAAATGCTGACTTTGGGTCACAGGAGTACATTAGTGAATATAAACCTGTGACCCAAAAGAGATATAAAGCCAAAACAAGATTTGGCTTTAGTTCATTTTTAAGATTCAGACTTTGCAAGTTTAATTTGCAGCAGACTTTTAAGGACCAGGCAGCATTTCCATCCTTCTGGGATCCGTTGTCTCTGCAGTATTGCACATGTACAGGCAGCAGTCATAGTCTATATAATTGCCTGCTCATTAGAGATGTGTGAGTGATCAAAAACCTTACTCAGTTAGCAAAACTCCACCATGAAAATCACCAAATCTACGAAATAAGTTACTAGACAATTTAATTATGGACATTGTTGTAATGAAATTAATGCAAAGAATATGAATTATTACTACTATGCATATTATAAATCTGTACGGGTTCCTAAGAGGTGATATGCCGTCTATATGTACTATTGTCTTGAATTTAGATGAGTGTGATATGTTTTTATATATATTTTTTGCTAATCATGAAATTATCTCATTAAATATGAGTTTTATTATAATGATGAGTTACATGACATTATGTTTAGCTGTATCTCCTTGCATTATTTACTAGTCACCTTGAAAGCCCCATTCTTTGGTTGGTATTTATTCTTTTTGCTATACCACCTGCCTCCCAACACATCACATAAAATGATGCATGTTTTTTTTTTTACAGGGTTTTTCTTTAAGGCCTTGCTTCTGGTATTTGCCTGCTGCAAAAGATGGACAATATGTTTTCCGGGTCAGAGGAAATGTTAATGATTGTAGGAAGGCCTGGCAATGTGACAGCAAATGCCAACAAATGCACACATACATTAAAAATTAGGAATTTTGGATCCCTTATTATCTGCAAATCTCAGAACAAAGTGAACTGAAAATACCATGAGTTCTTACTCAAACACATTTTTTGTCACCCCTTCTACTCATCGCTCTGCTTGTTTATACTTATGCATTTTCTTAGGTTAACAGGGAACATATGGTGCTTGGACTTTATGTCTCATTTCTGATTTCAGATGTAGGGTCAAAATGTTTATATTAAAATAGAGAAAAATGTACATATTTTGTATCATGTAGGTATATAAGTATACAGTAGGTTTATGTACATAACTTAATTAGGACCCTTACCCAAATCTTTGAAATTACAACAAATACACCTTTAGAAATGTTTAGTAATAGCAATCTACAAACAGACTCTTAACAGATAGATAATTGCAGGCTTTTATTCTTTGCTTACCTCATTTTTCATTTCTTCCCCTTTCTTCTCACAGTGGTCATTTTTACTAAAGGCAGAATAATAAATCTCCCTTTACTTCCTGGAACTCTGGCACATGTGACTAGAGCATGTGACCATGCACATCATCTCAGGGGAGGAAAATGCCTTTCCCTGAGATCTTGTGGGATTACAGATGAGATTTTCCAGCAATGCACCGCTGATGTAGTCTTCTCTGGATGGATCTCTTGGGCACTGATTACATCACTATTGCCCAAGAGGATCAGGAAGTGGATAAACCGTAATTGTGAGTAAAAGCAAAATGGTTGTTCATCTAATGAAGGTAAGATGATTTCAATTTAGCATGCAAATCTGCATGCTGATATGATTTTTAGTGAAAGGGGGTAAAGGGTCGCTTTAAGTCTTACACTGTCCCTCTTGGTCATTAAATTGTCAGTGTTCAGCAATTTCCCTTTTATAGGTTACATACCTGCACCTCTTTCATCCATGCATCTAAAAGATATTATAGTTGTGTCCATGTTTTAGTCAGTTATATTTGCTTTGTGAATTTAAACATTTGTGGGTAACACTGTACATGAGTGAAATTATTAACTACTGCTGTATGAGCATACAAGGATGTGTTGGAAGCACTTGGCTATGAGGTGAGCAGAAATCAATTTTTCTCATATGGAGTGTGAGCAATGCAAGCGATGAGAGGAGAAATATACAATGTCAGATGGGTAATAGGGTAAGCAAAGAGCTGCCAAGACACAGTGGGGAGCTAAAGCACACACACTACTGGGTATGTTAGTCATGTAATGATTTTCTGTCAATATTTGGGTTTTCAGTTGTGCCGACAACCAATGTAAACCACAAATTAATAGCTATTTGCTTGGTGTGAAAAGGCACTTAGGAAATATCATGAATAACGGTTAAATATACAACCATTAGAACTGGTATCTGGTAGCAAAATGCTAAATAAATATACAACTGAACTTTTTGCTTATTTTAAAGTATGATGTTATTATCATTACAACCACTTTTCAGAGTTCAGATAATCATATTTGAAAAACTTCTATAGTTTGTTATATAAACATATTAACCTAAGGGCATCTTAAAGTGCAAATGCAATTAATTAATTTTAACTCAATTTCCCTACGTACATATTTTAGGCTAATTGTATTTAGTGATGGAAGGCAGAGAGATAATACAATCTGATGCATCAGGATTGATTTACTAATGGAGTAGAGCATGTTCACTTTACATGTAAATTTTCGCTTTGCAAAGTGAATTATTACTTATCTTTGTGAATGAGGTGAAACAAAATAAAACTTCAATCTGCAGAGAATACCCAATCATGTGCAACGATTTTTTTTTAAAAAAACAGGATTTTTAGCTTATACATTATTCGATGCTTGAAGTCAGCGCAACTTCACCTCATTCACTAAGCTAAGTGAATTTTCTCTCCACTAAGTAACAACAGTGATACCTTTTTTTATTTGCATGGCACAGCTAAATTTCTAGGACTAGTTGTCAGGGTTTTCGGGATACACCCTGAAATCCTTTCCTGAAAATGTAACTATTAGTGCAAATAAACAACTTATCATGGACATGGCTACAATCACATTGAAAGCCAAGTATACCTTCTGGCCATGTTTAGAGTGTAGCACGAAACATGGTCAGATCACACTGCACTTGTGTCCATTGAAACTTCCTCCCCTCGTAAGTAACATCTGCAGGAGCCAGAGTCTGCAGGAGCCAGAGCACTCTATGTGTGATCCACTGGCTCTTATGCAATATGCAAAACATTCAAATTTCTTCTTTTATGAAGATGTGTGCCTTTATTATTTTTTCTTAAAAGGGTGGAATTTATCTTTGAGCACTTACCTTAGTGAATGAGGTGGAGTTGCACTGACTATATTCATACAAAGGCAGCTGAGTGAATAACCGAGCCGAAGTGAACAGAGCCGTACATCGGCTCCCTTCGACTGCACTTTGGAAGTGTAGAGGAAGTTCGACTGGATCGGATCTGGATCGGCTGAGCCGAAACTCCAGCAGCTCACTCACTGTTGTTGGCCCCTATTTCCATAGGGGTCGAACGACAGTGAGTGAATAGGCTATTCTCGGCTATTCTGCTCTGTACCTCCGGAAAAAAAGTTTAAAAAATATTTAAAAATGTAAACAAATGGCAAAATGAAAAAATAAATAAAGATATTTTTAACAATAAAGAGAGAAACAAAAGAAAAACAATTGGGCAGAGCTAGCAGTGACAGCAGGTGCTTTCCTATTGGCCAGCACCTGCTAGAGACAATGAATAACAACTTGGCGGAGCCGGCCTTGACGTCACGACCAGCTCCACCCAGTTGTTATTGTTTAATGACAGATCAGCGTCCCCAGGTCATTTGGGGATGCTGATCTGTCATTACAACTGGGTGGAGCCAGCCGTGACATCACGGCTGGCTCTGCCCAGCTGTCATTTGTGGGGCAAGCGGCCGGTCACCCCGCTTTGGATGTCAGTTCAGCTCACTTATGCTCCGAAGCATATGCCTTCGGCTCGGCTGCCATCGGCTGCTGTACGGGCTATTGTGAACCAAATGGCTCTGGCAGCAGAAGAGAGCCAAAGGATCAGCCGAAGGATCAGCCGAAGGATCGTATCCTTCGACTCAATAGTGAATAACCCCTTTGTCTATACACAAATTGAATGAACATTTATTTTCTGGTATCCAAGTTGTATGTGTACAGTTGGAAAATGAACCTTTGTATTACCAAAACAAAAACTCCATACTCAAAAGTTAGCAAATGGGGGTAGGTACAAATGCTCAGAATCCAACCTGCTCGTCTCCTGACAACAACTTTGCCTGCTACCTGTCTTCTTTGCCACTGACCAATGCATGCCCTGACCATGCTTACAGTCTTCTGTGTTCCAGTGTCCTGCCTAGCTGTTTCCATGATCTGGACTTATGGCACCTGTAGCTCTCTGGGACCTCTCACTCCCTGCACTCTTCTCCTGGGGTGTCTGGACCAGAGGTGTAAGGGACGCCTTCTTATCATCCTGGCCTTTACCAGGTACGTGATCTTCACAGTACTAGATTGCACTATAAAACTGTTGTCCTTTTCTCCCTGTGGGATTTTGTAAGTATTTGATATTATAGAGAATACACCGATGTATTATCAAACAGGACATCCCCGGCATCCCTTCAGATGTACATGTGACTGCCTGGCCCTGGATGATCTGTACATGCCTCAGTGCAGGAGGCAGGGTGTCCTTCCAGTGACCAGGATCAGAAGGATGCATGGAGACAAAGCAGGCTATCAAGTAGCAGGGGCTGAGGAGGGGGGGCACTTGTATTATCTGTGAGCGGTGAGTATACTTCTGTTTTTAGTAATAAGTCCACTGTGTTGCAAAGTCCAGAGTCTAGTGCTTTCCTATGTCCCAAGTCTAGTGCGTTCCTAAGGGCCTGTGCACACCTAGGCGACACCTTGCCGTGCGACAATCGTGCACGATTCCACGTGGATTGCCGCACGGTCAGGAGTCGCCTAAGTGTGCACCGATCGCGCTGTGGGTGCATTATTTTCTAATGGCATCCCAGCCGCACCGGGCGGATTGCGCAGTTTCCAGCCGCAATTCCGCCCCCGCTTCCAAACATGATCGCGGCTAAAACAGCCACGCATCGTGAGTCGCCAAAAAAGGTACATGTACCTTTTTTCTGCGATTGCCGCGCGGATGAAACCCCATTGAAATCAATGGGGCCGTACGGGAATCGCCGCTTGCATTGTGCAGGACCGCACGATCCCGGGACGCGCATTCCCAGTTCACGTAGGTCTGCACCGGGCCTGAGTCTAGTGCGTTCCTATGTCCAGAGTCAATTGCGTTCTAAGTCCAGTGCTAAGGAGTTCGACTCAGCCAATCCAACATCTGGATCGGCTAAGCCGAACCTCCGGCAGGCTACTTGCTGCTGTTTGGTCTATTCTTTTTTTTTAAGCATGTCACATTTTTATTGAGAATAATAAAAAATAAAACATTACACAACAAGCAAGCTTTGATATGTACGTAGGTAAGAGGGAAAGAGTAAGAGTGTTGATGTCTCCCCCGAGGAAAACATAAGTGTCAGGGGCAGGAGGAGACTGTCGCGACAGTAGCTTGTCAAAGAAGGGTTTGTTATCCAGATTGGGACCATAAATATTCCAAATCTCGAGGGTAGTTTGCCCGATCTGTAAAGTCACCTGGGACCACCGACCCCCCTCCGAGTCGTGCCATTGGGCAATGAGTGAATGAGGTAAGTTTTTGCCTATGAGTATTGCCGTTCCAGCTGAACCCCACCACTGTTCCCACCCATGATTGCTTGAGGCGAGATATGTCATTACGGGGAAGGTGGGTTTCCTGCAGCAGTGCAATGTCTACCTTATGTTTTTTAAGGTGACGTAGTACCTGCCTCCTCTTTTGGGGCGTCCTAAGTCTCTTGACATTCCAGGAGGAAACTTTTAAGGCGGTTCCCATAACTTTCGAGGTGATGGTATAATAATGAGGTCATAACAGACCAATGATCTGCAGAGGCGAGCCGTTACCTGTGTCCCAGTGCTCCAGGAACGACTCCGGTTCAGCGGACCCACGATACCAGGGGAAGGGAGATGTAACCCAGTGGTTACGCGGTTGTTGAGGAGAGTGTCGAGAGAGGTCTTCATCCACATGGCTGGATATGTGCGTCTGCTCGCGACTAGTAGTGCATAAACAAAAACAAGAACGATCACAAAATAAACTTTAACCTTCAGGTAGGAACAGATACCTGTCAAGGACTTCCTTTTTTCCGGATGGTGGTGTACATAGGTCTGGCCACCTGCAACGGGGGAAAGGTTAACCCCTCGAGGAGCCACGGTGGACATGGGGTCGAGAACTTCCGGTTGCTACGCCCCGCCACTGTTGAAAAAAAAATAAGTCTCGTAACATGAACGATAACCCAGTGAGGAATGAAAAAAATAAAAAAAATAAAAATTAAGAGAGATAGTTAACGACTTGGTAACAACCGTCAAGGACAGCGCATTGGTGTCACACAGCTGTGTGAACGCGCCCATCTGTGCACCCATTTCAGGGTAGGAGGGAGAACAATGGTGGAACGACCTGGCAGTCAGGTCCTTTTCTTCCGCGGTGGACTCTTGAGTGGTGAGTTGGAGTGCACGGTAGGGTCGGAGAGATGTCTGTCCACGTACACCTTGGCCTGGGCAGCTGAGGTGAAACAAAGTTGATTGCCGTCGGGTCTGACAGGCGCAGTACCGCCGGATACACCAGCATGAACTTGATTCTCCTGTGCACCAGGGACTGGCAGACCTCATGGAAAGAGCGATGTACTTTAGACAGTTCAGCCGAATAATTCGCAAAAAGCAGCAATTTGTGGCCGCCCGCTACCAGTTGGCGTTGCCTCCTATAGGTCTGTAGAATGTGATGTTTGTCTGAATAGTCCAGATACCTTACAATGACTGGCCTGGGTCTTTCCTGATCTTTAGGGGGGCCTATGCGCTGGGCCCTTTCCACTGCGCACGCAGGCGTGATACCCATGGCTTGTGGTATAATGGAAGAGCAAAAGCGCTGTAAATCAGCAGGCATTATTGATTCAGGGATCCCAATTATTCTGAGGTTGTCTCTGTGAGATCTGTTTTCTAGGTCATCGACCTTGTCTTGCAGGTATTGCAGCGGTTTTTTTGTCTTCAGTATGGGATCTGTCAGCTTCAGCAGCCCGGTCCTCCACCCCACTAACACGGGCCTCCAGAGCCTGCATTCTATGTGCCTGTGACTCCAGGGCCGCTGAAATAGGCCCCAGATGCAGCTTCAATGAGTCTGCTATAATGGCCCCGATCTCTGATCTCAAGAGGGATGCCACAGTTGCTGCCAGGTGCTGATAGTCTATGTGGGCATGGGGAGAAGCTAACTCCGACTCACCCTGCGACCCCATGTCGTCAGCGACATTGTCCTCCATGGCCGCCGATGCGGACAGCGCGACCGCCGGGTCAGACGGTAGAGACAGCGCGCGGCTGTCCGGCTGCGATCACGCTATTAAATTTGTCCATGACCAGTGGGACGTGGAGGCGGCTATCCGGGGCTCGGTGTGGCTCGAATCAGTCTTGATTTAGCCGGTGGGGATGTGGCATGGACGGAGCTACGGAAAACACCGCTAGTCCATCCGGCGCCGGAACCGGAAGTGTTTGGTCTATTCTTATAGATGCCGGACAGCAGTGAGTGAATATCCGAATGCTGCTGAGCTGCATTCGGCTCGGCTGTTCTGCTCGCTCCCTCTGTGGGACTGAACAGAAAAATAGTTAAAAAAGTAGAAAAATAAAAATAGAAAACAATTGTGCGGAGCTAGCAATGACAGCTAGCTCCGTCCAACAGTTTTCTATTGGCCGGCGGTTCTGCTCCCGTCAAAAAGAAATTAAAAATTTGGCCATAGGAATGCATTGCTAGATTCCTATTGGCTATTTCAATTTGCAATAGCCAATAGCAAACTAGCTATTGTACCCGCCCTCTGCTGCTGTCAATCACTAGTGGGGACCTGATGGAGAACTGCAGCAGAGAGCGGGTACAATAGCTAGTTTGCTATTGGCTATTGCAAATTGAAATAGCCAATAGGAATCTAGCAATGCATTCCTATGGCCAAATTTTTTGTTATTTCTATTCTGACATGGCTCCATGTCAGAATAAAGAAAACAATGAAAAAGCAGTGTTTCTCTCCTTGGCGGCCGGGAGCGAGAGACTCCCGGAGCGCCCAGGAGAGTTAGGCTGCCTTGAGATCAGTGTGCCTGGTTAGCTGGTAACCAGAGACGCTGATCTCTCTGCAAGTGGCCGGAGCCAGCCGTAAAATCACGGGTGGCTCTGCCCAGCTGTCAGAAGCAGGCTGTCGGCT
>NW_017308369.1:108380-112959 GCF_000935625.1 Nanorana parkeri | reverse complement strand
GCGGGTACAATAGCTAGTTTGCTATTGGCTATTGCAAATTGAAATAGCCAATAGGAATCTAGCAATGCATTCCTATGGTGATTTTTTTTTCTATTCTGACACGGCTTCGTGTCAGAATAAAAAACAAAATAGAAAAAGCAGTGTTTCTCTCCTTGGCGGCCGGGAGCGGGAGACTTGCGGAGCGCCCGGGAGAGTGAGGCTGTCTGGACTCGACTGAGCCACTCGGCCAAGTTCGGGAGCTATAATGAATAGCCCGTACAGCAGCCCTTCGGTTCTACTGAACCGAAGGGGTCCTGGGGCCGAAACTAGCCGAAGGCCGTAACTACGGCTAGGCTAGATCCTTCGGCTGCTTCGTGAATAGACCCCTATGTGACCCCTATGTGTCCCCAGTTATGAATGAACAGGAACTGATTTACATCACTTCCTGTTCATTTATGAGTTTCTCAATGGGGAGTAGTACAGAGGCTTCTCCCCATTCAGAAACTGGATGATAGTAAATAGTTTCTGAATGAATGGGAAGCCTCTGTGCTTTCCATTCATTTATAACAAAGGCTGCAGAAAAAGAGATTGAGGACTTTGTGTCCTCAATTTATTTTTCTATTTTAAAAGGGAAATATCAAGGGGCTTTTAAGACCCCTATTTATTTCCCCAAAATCCCCCCAACAGTAAAAAAATAAAATAAGAAATTATAAAAAAATAGTAAAAGTAAATAAATTAATAATCCGGGAGGCAGGGCGCTGGTTGACGTCACACGCCCGTTGGGGGGCACATTTTTTTTCTTGCCTTGGGCGCAAAAGCAGCTAGCTATGGCTATGCTCCCGCAGTGCTTGTGTGGCTGCCGGCTGAATGTGTTAGACACCGCAGGCGGAAAGGGGCAGGATACCTCTCCCCGTGTGCAACGTCCGCCACATTCGGCCGCACGAGCCCCGCGGGTGGACAGGACGCCAAATCCCTGCGTTCAAGGGTGGGAGGGGGTGTGGGGTTGTATTGATGTATGCAGACATGCCCCCTGCCCACAGTGCGATCGCCTGCACCCGGAACACAAGCACACTAGTGCCTGCATTCTGCTCCAGTGCGATCTGCAGCATTTTTGCAGATCGCACTGGACCGGAACGCAGGCACTAGGTCCAGTGTAATATGTGCTGTGCCATTGACTTCAATGCACAGCCATGCCCCCTCCCGCCCCGAATGCAGGTGTTTTTTCGTTGGTAGATCTCATTGAGCTCATCATTTGAAAAGTAGATCTCCAGACGAAAAATTGTGGGCGCCCGTGGTCTAGAGCATCGAACTATGACTGATTTGTGGGGGGGCGCTAATGAAAGACTTCCCCCCCGGGCGCCTAATTTTTTTCACAAATAGAGCTTTTTTTTGGTGCTATTTGATCGCCGCTGTTTTTTTTAAATGTATTTAATTTTTTATATAAATGAAAGACCAAACATTGTGGGAAAAAATTATATTTTCTACTTTTTGTTACACAAAATATCAAATAAAATCAATTTTCTTCCTAAAGTTAGGCCAAACTTTATTCTGCTAAATGTTTTTGGTTAAAAAAAATCCCAATAAGTGTATAGTAAGTGGTTTGAATGAATTGGTAGGTTCCAATTATAAGTCTTTTTAAAACATGGTTTTTATTAGGGATGCACCGATACCACTTTTTTAAGGCAGAGTACGAGTACCGATACTTTTTTTCAAGTACTCGCCGATACCAATTACCGATACTTTTTCTTAAAGGGACAGGTCACATTTTTTAATATAAAGCCAGGTATGCAGAATTGGATACAGCTGTTCCACACTATACAATAATACACTGTTCTGGAGTCTGGACATTTGATAATCTATTTTCCCCACTAGGGGGATACAAGCCTTAGTTAGCAATGGCATGCTAAATATTAATTTCATTATACAATGTCTTTTTTTAAATATTATAACATTTATCATATAAAAAAATACATTGAATAATGAAATTAATATGTATCATGCCATTGCTAACTAAGGCTTGTATCCCCCTAGTGGTCCTGCACCCAATTTGAAATCTTCTGCCCCATGTGCTCCAAGATGAAGACTCTCATAGTTTAGAGTTAGGACCGCACTATAAGAGGTGCCTTAGCGCGGCAGTGCGGCTTTCACATCCTCTGCAGAAGACGTGTATCCAAACCTCTATTATCCTTGGTGGTGAGACAAGTTGTTTTACATGCTGGTTTGTGAGTGTGCCATGATGCCTTTCTACTGTTTTACAGTTTAAGTAGTAACCAACACGCTCTGTATGCAGCTTATAAAAGCGTGGGAGGATTATAGCCAATGCCATTCTGTAATGCTGTACAATTTATTTCTGAGTTAGTGGCAGAACTACCAGGGTCGCAGCAGTCATGCATGCGCACAGCACTGACGAGGCATCTCTCCACTACCAGTGTGCTTTACATTTCCTAAACCGATAAATACATTCACACCACTGTTACATGGATGGCAAAAGTGGCAGACAGGGGCGGGGAGAATGCAGGGAAGAGGCAGAGCGGGAGGGGGGCCAAGTTGCTGCACCATGGGCCTCTGGGTTGTACTTGCCCCCTGGGCTAAAAGTTGCCAGTCAGCCCCTGCTCAGAGCTGTCCCCACTATTTCAGTATTGTGCTCCTCCCGGCCAGCCGGCTTGTTGCTGCCCCCACCCGGCTGTTGTTTGCCACTGGTGTATATGCCCCCGCAGCTGTGATCCTTCCTGTCAGCTCTCTCTCCTCCCGGCAGCTCTGTAACTACAGCAGCCGGGAGGAGAGAGAGCTGACAGGAGGGATCGCAGCTGTGCGGACCTCAGCACTGCTACGATCCTCTCCGCAGACGTCTAGCAGCTTCGGGCATAGCGGGCCGGGACGGGCCAAACATTAGGCTGATTGTGTTCGGCCCGGCCCACCGGGAAAGTGCCTGGTATGCCCGATGGGCAGTACAGCCCTGCCCCCAGGAAAACAAATTATTTACGGCCCTGTGAGAATAGTTCCAGCCTATTAATTTACTATGTCATTGAGTTACTTGGGCCATTTGATTCTGCCTAAAACTTAAATATACTATTTCTATAGCTTGACACTTTTTGGGAAAATAATAAAAACAGCTTAGTACATGCAATAATTATAATTATACTGTATAAAATTCTTACTTTGCTGCCAGCTGCACCCTGATACTACACTGCGTGTTTATGTTATGTTTTGTCAGAGATAATCTCTGGGTGCATTTCCTTTTGAAATAGCCAACTACCAGTAGATTATTTCTAGAATATTTTGCTATTATGTGGTATCAAAGTAAATAATTGAAGTCCAGCGAACATAAATTTCCATCTGCCATTTATCTGTAAAACTCTGTGTTTTGTCACTGTCTATATGTTATCAGCGATCATCTTTTCTTGTGTTTAGGCTGCTGGCATTATAAACCAAAAATGAAGCTTTTATCTTTGATGTATTTTTGCTGTCCAGCTACATGAATATGTGTTCATTTACAGTATGAAATAAAACAGCCTAACACTATACTGTTATTACTAAGGAGGATAAAACATTTTCACTTCAACCTAATGATGATTTAATCTCTACATCAATAAGGTTTATTTGTATTTTTTTCCTATAAAGAAAAAACATGCATGGATACTGTGCCTGTATATTACTAGTCTGCAGCCTGAAACTGAATTCCAGACAAACACACAAAAAAAACCCAACAATAGCGATTTGATAAAGCAAGGGGCATGAAGATGCAGAAGCATGGCACCACACCCCAGATTAATTAGGCCATAAAAAAACAAAAAACTACTGTTACCAGCTCCACTGTTCTACCTTTGCCTTAATATCCCTTCTCTCCCATGCCCTCTGATTTTGTGGGTGTTGGATGATTAAAGAGCCATAAACTGTCAGTTTCCTGAGGAAGCAATACCGCGAAACCCGTCGAGTCTGTACAATTAAGAACATTATTTGTTTCATTGATATAGTGAACTGTGTATGTCATTACTATATATTTGATCGCAACAAACAAAATGGACACATGGCAATTTTTGTTTTTACAAACATTTTAATGTATATTCATATCAATAAAAATTGAATTTTAGATATACATTGCCATTCAGTTCTTGGCACCTCGAAAGCCCCATTTTGTTTTTTATGTTTTTTGTGGACAAATAAAATACAAACACATGGCAAAGGATTTTTATTTATAACCATTCAGTCCTGAGATTAATAAAGCCCTACCACACAGTAGACATGTAAGCCAGCAAAAAGTTAGTTTTGTTTCATTTCAGATTTTTTGTTATTTCCTTTTTCAGGATTCCGATTCGAAAGTCAATTTGGTTTGGGATTTGGATTAATCCAATATTTTAGTTAATTTTGGATGTGGTAATATTTACAAATGAATTTTTGTTACAGCAAAGTACCATTAGGAAAAAGAAAACTCCTTTTTTTTAAACAGACCGCAGAAACAATATAAAAAAAGTTCCTCCCAAATTGATACCAGACCCTTTAGGTCTGGTAGGAATTTTAGGGGGGGCCCCCAATGTAAAGAAAAGTGGGGTTCCCCTCAAAAGTCATACCAAACGCTTAATTCAACCAGTGGCCTGGCCAA
>NW_017308369.1:92141-108309 GCF_000935625.1 Nanorana parkeri | reverse complement strand
CCCCCCCCTGCACCATACCAGGCCACATGCTCTCGAAATGGGGAGGGTGCTTTTCCAGGGGTGATTTTACTCATATTCAGCAGGGGCGGGATCTGGGAGCCCCCTTTATGAAAGGGGGCATCCAGATGCAGATAAGCCCCCCTGCCCGCCGACCTTGTCCTCATCGCCATGGGGGAACTCCCTGGAAAAGCACACTCCCCATGTCGAGGGCATGTGGCCCGGTATTTTCCTGCTCTGCCAGGCTATAATGTTCTGCAAAAAAACACTCTTACATGTTATTCAAAGCATATATATTTCTGCATTTAAATTACCAAGCTTTTTGGATTCAAATGAATAAACTTTGCTTAAGCACAAATAATATTTATTGATTTGCAAACATTTTGCACAATTGTGAATTTGGCCATAATCAATTTTTTCAGTAAATCTTCAGTATATCCTACTGCATAATAATAAACCTACTACAGTCATACATAACACATCATGTTTAATGTCACTTTCCTTTGACATTAAAATAAAATCTGCCAACAGATCTCTATTGTATATATTGCAAAACAGGCAAGCAACACAACAATTCCTTTAATAAATTAAATTATGGGAAACACAAAGGTCTTTGTACAGAATGATATATGTATGACACATGTTTCACAATTAGTTATATTGACTCCCCCATCCAATCTTATACTTTTAGTTTGCCAAATGCCATATTACAATGCTGATGTAAACATGCAACAGTTCCTTTCTTTAGAACAGGCTTATCTATTTTATTGTGTGACTCACTTGACTACATTCCTCTACTGTTTAATCACATGCATCTGAAAAGAGTTGGAATATGCCAGTTTATGGTTTTCAGTGTTCTCTACTGGTGCAGGATTCTGTCTCAGAATTCTGTGGCTTCTTTACTCATTCATTATACAACAGTGACAAAGAACAAAAATTCAACAGCTAGTGATTTGTATAAAACTAAACCATACAACAAGGACTTGTGGTTTCCTGGGCGCTGATCCAAGCTCTGAAAAACGCTCAAACAGTGAAATCCCATACTTCTCTATGGGCATGGTTCCCACCTGGGCGTATTTCAGCCCATGGAAACGCGCTGAAAAACGCCCTACTCCCAAACAAGTTCAGGAGCTTCTTTGGGGCGTTTTTCTACGCGTTTCCATTGGTATTCCCGAGTGTGGCTCGGGGTTAACAAAGCGGTAACCCCCGAACCACACTCGGGAATACAGCGTAGGACTTACCTTGTCCGAGATCCCCGCTGTGTCCTCCGGCAGCTGCCGACTTCCGGGTTCCATCCCTTGCGAGCGGCCGCGTCGCAGGGGGGCGGAACCGGCGGGAAGTTTGAAAGTAAAAACAAAATATATATATTTTTTAAAAAATATAGAGAAAATAATAAAGGAAAAAAAAAATCATACCGCGCATTTCACTGAACGGAAAAAGGTGCTAAAAAACGCGAAAAAAACGTGCAGAAAAAACGCACCTATGCTACGCCGAGGTGTGAACCCAGCCTAAAGCACTAGGTTTCATAAACAGCTGCTATTTTTCCAAAATAAATACTTGTTTTCATCTTTTTCACATTCTTTGCTGCCTCTTTTGCATCTTAGTGCTGCAATCACTTCCTGTCCACATGCATGCACTCTATCGATGGCTGCATGACATATCTAAGGGTGGATTTCCTGATGATGTCAACATTGGAACAATTGCAACCTTGGAATCTAACCTCACCTTTCAGCCCCACATTGAATCACTGTCCAAATCCTGCCACCTTCACCTTCGTAACATCTACAAAATGCCTTCCTAACCAATAAAACCACAAAGCTACTAATCCACTCACTTGTTTTCTCTCTTTTGACTTGTAATTTCCCCCTCATTGGCTTACCTGTACACACTTTATCCCCCCATTCAGCCTATCCTGAATGCTGCTGCCAGACTATTCCACCACTCATCTGTCTGCAACCCCTCCCTGCCTAACCCTCGACTGTCTGAAACACCCCTCTGCCAATCCCTCCACTGGACTTCACCAAACAACTTCACAATCACCAAACAAATTTTAAAAAAATTATTAATAACCACTTACAAAGCAATCCACAACTCTGCCCCCAGCTACCTCTCCAACCTTGTCTCAAAATATCACTCTAACTGTCCTCTCCGCTCCTCCCGGGACCTTCTCCTCTCTAGCTCCCTCATCAACTCCTCTCATATGTGCCTCCAGGACTTCTTCAGAGTCTCTCCCATTCTCTGGAACTGTCTACCCCAACCTATGTGGCTATCTCCTACTCTGTCTGCCTTTAGGTGATCCCTGAAAACTAATCTCTTCGGGGAAGCCTATCTCACTTCTAACTAACAACTAAACTATTACTTTCTCAAACAACTCATCTCTACACAGCAACCACATTTTGTATCACTTGCCCTTCTCTTTTAGGCTGTAAGCTCTCTTAACAATCTTGACTTGAATTGTTTTGTAACTGTAATGTCTTCCTTTATATGACAAAGCACTGAGCAAACTTTTGGCGCTATATAAATCCTATGTAATAATAGTAATTAGACCAAGCCTGCATAATGTGTTTTGAAATAGCTACTTGTAGTCTCTATCATAAGCCCATGTGACTGGGTGACAACACAGGAGCACAACTAGGAGACAAGGACAAAACGCTGTCATTTGTGTCACCAGCTAAGAGTTGTGGCTAAGGCAGGCAAGCTGAGGTTAGAAGCACAGACAGAGCCATGAGCCAATATGTAAAAGCCAAATAGTGTAGTGATTCATGGTAAACACAAAATCTATGATATATTGAAGTATTAAGTGAGAACAGAGAACAGGGTGATAAACATACTGAGTGACAAAACAGCATAAGTATAAAACAAAAACCAAGTAGACACTAACAGCTTACAATACCAGGGAAGTGGGTCAAAACAGAAGCAAATATATATTGAGTGACAAAACTGCATAAGTATGAAACAAAAACTAAGTAGACAATAAAAGGGTTATTCACAAAGCTGCCAAAGGCAGCCGAAATAACCCAGCCGAAGTGAAAGTAAACGGAACGCTGTTCGGCTATTCTCTTTTTGCTTGTACGGTTGATTTTAGTCGTACATCGGCTAAAATCAGCCGTAGATTAGCTGCCTTCGGTCAGGCTGAGCCGAAGTGCAGAAGGACTTCGACTCAGCCTATCCAACATCTGGATCAGCTGAGCCAAAGCTCCGGCAGCCCACTTGCTGCAGTTCGCCCCTACTATTATAGGGGCTGAACGGCAGTGAGTGAATAGCCGCATGTCGCCGAGCGGCATTCAGCTCGGCTATTCTGAGCAGAATAAAAAATAAGTGCAAAAATGTGAAAAAAAATTTGCTAAATTATTTAAAAAAGAAAAAAATAGGAAGATACAAATATATATATATTTTAAAGAAAAGAAAAAGAAATTAAGAAAAAACAATTGGGCGGAGGTAGCAGTGACAGCTAGCTCCGCCCAAGTGTTTCCTATTGGTCAGCACCTGCCAGAGTCTTCTAGTAGGTCCCGGCCAATGAATAACAACTGGGTGGAGCCGGTCGTGACAGCTTCGGCTGCCACTTCGTGCCATTGTGAATAGCCCGTACAGCAGCCCTTCGGTTTGACTGAACCGAAGGGCTGCGGCGGCTGAAGAGAGCCGAAGAATCAGCTGAAGCAACGGCTGTATTCTTCGGCTCAATAGTGAATAACCCCCTAAGGGTTTTCAATACCGGGGAAGTGGGTCAAATACACAAGCGAATAGTTAAGAGGTATGAAGAAGACAAGCACAGAGGGAAGAAACACAAGTTTTTTGGGCAGATAATACAGAGTGGTGGGAAGATTGAAAGAAGGAACTGCAGGAGTCCAAAAGCTGAACGCCGGGCTCAGGTGCTGAAAATATTATTTTTTAAAGTATAAAATCATTTTTAACAGGGATTTATTGGCGCACTTGTCCAGATAATAAAGATCGTTTCCATTTTAGAAGTGGGTCCATATCCATAACTCATACATGATATACTGCAATGAGAATCCAGGCGGCTTAACTCAGGAAATATTAATCTTTACCAGCACCAAGCCTGCTCTGCCTATGTACATATGTTTAACACCTAATGTATGTATATTTATTGTAGTCAGTGATGTGGAGCTGGATGACTTCTGTCCTCTGCACAGCAAGTACCTTGCTTGAAAACCACAGATTGTATAAAATTCATTAGTTTCTAATGCAGTCCAGACAAGAAGTGTGAGAAAAAAGTAGCAGACCAGCCCATGAAGAAAATTGGACTGCTGTACCAGCTGAAAAGCAGTAGACTGGAAATCTGGGCTTCAGCAGTGCAAAACCATCCATGGACTGTGTTTTTTCACCTGGAAGTCTGTAAGCAGGTTTATAGTAAATAAATGCAGGACAACCTCAGGAATGTGCAAATGGAATACTGCTGAGGAGAAAAATCTCGAACTGGAGTTAAAATTAGGGGTGCGGAAATTAACGATTAATCCGTTGATTAATCGTTAATTTCTTTGATCGATCAAAATTATTTTGATCGATCAAAGTTACAAACCTCTCCGCCGGCTTCCGGGTCTTCCGTCGGAGATCCGGTGACGTCACGGGCATCGACGTCACCGGACTCCTCCCCCTTCCCCGAGTGGCTCTGTCGGCTAACGAAGGGAAGGGGGAGGAGTCGGGTGATATAGTTGTCCGTGATGGGTAACGAAGGGAAGAAGGGAGGAGTCCAGTGACATCATGGGCATAGACTCCTCCCCCTTCCCTTCGTTACCTGACGGAATCACTTGGGCTGTTGAGTCTCCTCACTCTTGGGCCGGTGAGTCATCAGATGTTGTACATGTTTGCCATATATGTTTTAGTGTTTAATGAAACCAGTGAAGGAAAACTATTCTTTAGACTAGCTCCTAGTAGTCTATATTTAATCAAAATTAGTCGATTAAAATTTTTTTCGATTAATCGAACAGGAAAATTTTAATCATTACCAGCCCTAGTTAAAATGTATCCTAATTATTGTAGTCACTGCTGAGATGAGCTTGAATGTTAGAACAATGCTCTTTTACGATGAATAATGTACTTAAAATAGTAGAGTTAAGCAATGGTATTTGTAGCTTGCAGTAATGGTAGGAATTGCTTTTGTGTATAGTACGGGCAGTAGAAGGCAAAGGGCAATTCACCACGATATCCTCATATCAAGACAACCTCCAGTATGCAAGGCTGTGGATAGTATTCACAGAAGATTACTTAGTGGCTGGGCCAATGACTATCTCCCACTGCACCACCTATACACTCAATCCCATTACAAAACCAGGTTCCACTGTTTCTATGTCACACTTGACCAAATGGTCCAACTACAATGCATATCAGTGTTTCCTGTGGGTGTGGCTAGGAGGCGGATGTGCGTGGACATGTGAGTGAGAGGTCTGGTGTGGCATGGCGACTCCATCCGGCACTCCTTTGCTGTTGAAGCTGGCTCCTGCGGTTCCCGATATTTGGAGGACTGCCGGGGTGAGAGCAAGTGCGGGCAAAGAGAGCAGGGAGTGATCGGGCTATATGGCCAGCGGCACCACTTAGGTAGCGGCAACGGAAGCTGCGCTCTGCTCGAGTGGAGCTGCTGCAGGACAGACTGCTACATTTACATTAAGCGGCCAGCCAATATAGTTCAGATGGTCGGTTGATTTGGTATTACGGGGGTGAAAGCAACATGTTGAGTCCCCCTGAAGGCTTTGGCTGCTGGAGAGTGGTGATTAACCCTGGAGGTGAATGATCTTTCTGGACTCTGTAGCGCTCACCCCGATGGAATAACCGGGTCATCACTAGTCTGTCTAGGGTTATTTTTCTTCAGCTGCCCCATTAGCATTTAACCGCCTTCTTCTAGTGCCCACAAAGCTGATGTCCACTCCAGTAATGCAATGCAACTTTTTATTAAACTTCTTCACACTGGGGAGAGAGGGTATAGGGATCCTAGAGATCCAGGGTGAAACAGACATAGACTCCAGACTCATCAGACCTCTTAAGCATCTCAGTGTAGATCCACTTGTGATACAGTGAATGGTAGTAACAGATGAGCAGGAGATGAGTAAAGATCCTCAGCAGGAGAGACACCAGCCATGCTCCAGAGGTTCTCTATGTTTCAGGCACCTCCAGCAGACATCAGCTTCTGTGGTTCTCCTCCTCTGGCAAACAGCACAGGCCTCCTCCACACTGGAGGCCCCGTGGAAACACTTCCCACACTCCAGCCTCTGCCCACCTCCAGGCATAGCCTGGGGGGTGGTTGGACAGCACCTAATACATGGTTGGTCCCGACTAGTTTTGAACTTGGCACATGGCAATTCCCTCCAGTATATGTACCCTATCCCAGCATGCACCATTGGCTGAGAGAAACCCAGTGATTGGCTGCTGCACTGTATATACTTTTACAATGTCTCTCATTGGCTGTTCACAATATAGCAGAGTCGCAGTCCGCCCAGGGGGGTACAGTCAGTGCCAGACATCTGGAATTAACCAGATAAATACCACTTTAATCCAGCCAGGCTGACTCCCGCCCCGGTAATCACTAAATGTCTAGTAGCCACCTCACAAAAGGTGATGGGGCTACAACTCTATAGGCTGGTAGATAAAGACTGGTGAGCAGTGGGGACAAAACAATCCATACTAACAAAGAAAATTACTAAAAAAAGGATACTATCCAAGGTGGAGGCAGTAGCGGTGGTCTCAAACAATCCCCCGGGACTTCTGCTAAAAACAGTAAGGAGAAGCAAAAAGAGGTGGTGGCAAAACTGGAGAACTATGCCAGAGAAACATCGACAGGTATGGACTCCTCTCAAACAAATAAAATAATGCAAAGTATGGGGGATAAATCACTGTGTAAACCTGTTGAAGATGTTTCAGACTCAGAAGGGTGGAGCAATGGGGGGGACAGGGGATGGAGGTGGGCAGCCATCTATGATGTATGCAGACTAGACATGTGCACCAGCAAAACATTTGTTTATTTTAGTTTAGTTTTTAATCGGATTTTGCATTATTTCGTTTTTCGGATTCGGGTCCAAAATTAAATTCGATTCGGATTTGGACGAAATTCGTTAGCGGTAGTCCGGTCGAAATTTCTTTTTATAGTTTTTTTCGATTTTTTTTTTTTAGTTTGTTAGGAGGGCCCCCCCAAGTTAAAACACAAAAAAAGTGCGTGGGGTTCCTCCCAAAATCCTAAAATTTTAAGGGGGAACCCCAGCACCTAACCTAACAGTCCTACCATGCCCTTAATTCGAGCACTGGCCTGGCAGGGCAGGAAAGGGGGGGACGATCAAGCGCCCCCCCCCTGCGCCTTACCAGGCCACGTGTCCTCTGCATTGGGAGAGTGTCAAGGGCCTCTTCCCCACAACCCTGACACGGTGGTTGTAGGGGTCTGTGGGCAAGGGGGCTTATTTGCAACGGGGTACCCCTTTAAATAAGCGGGCACCCAGATGCCGTCCCCCCTTGTGAATGAGTAAGGGGTACTTGTACCTCTACCCATTCACTAAAGGGTTAAATCAAATAGTTCGTAAAAAGCCCAGACTTTTGATAAAATCCTTTAATTGAAAAAAAAACAGTCAATTTTTTTTTTTTTTTTTTTCAATCCGTGTTTATTAAACAAAATGATAATCAGACACTCGCATGTATCAAAGAAAAAACAAGGACTGCACGCAGACAGCCAATGGATCTGCATTTGCCATGTAGGAGCATACATGTCATTAAAGTTAGCAAATTCTCAAACGAGTCAAGTTGTACCGAGACTCAGCGGCACAACAATATAATTCGGTCCTGATGAAAAACGTCATATGTGCCACTGTTCAGAAACATTACACAGCATATTTCGGATGCACATCTGGATATCGCGTACAGTGTTAGTGCTTTGGGTTGTGCCCACCTGTCTTAGCTCACATCCATTGAGTAAAGTAACAGGACCTTTTGTCACAAGGTAGGCACTAAGCCCCGAGCACCATAGCATTTCAACTGTAGTGCAGTATGCATTCTGAGAATAAGGTGAGTAAGGCAAGTACCCCGAGGGGTAAAGCAGATAGAAGAAAAAGAGGGAAGGTTGAAAAGCAGCAAGCAGTTAAGGATTGGGGGGACAGTGAGAGGGGAATGGAACGTGTTATTGATGGTGTCTCCCACCTCCGCCCTGAATCTAATCAACAAGGGGCAGCTCCAGAAAATATTGAGCATAGTACCCCCAGGTGAGCCGCATCTCCAGCATATGTCAGGGATGGCTTGGCTCATTCTTTGAAGAACGTGTGGGACCCTGTACCATCGGGATAAAACCTTATACCCCTGCTCTTGGAATCTGTTGGCGATGGAGCACCTAATAGCATGGTATCTGTAACAGACTCACCTCGCCGCAAGCACTACGGCCGCCTCAGCCTGTCTTCCGGGTCAAGCGGTGTCTCGTTGCTACACAACGGCCACGTCAGAGGCCACTCGTAGCTGCGCCCCCCCACCTCGTCACTCACAATAAGAATCAGCTGGGTTCGTTTGTTCAGGGTTCTAACGTCGTGATTCATTGAGCAACTAACCAGAACGAATACAATCTCTGAATGTTGGATTGCTGCTTAACACTGTACCTGGAAGACAACCATCACTCAGGCTTATCCAGCACCACCAGACTGCTGTGCCCTAGGATGTTACAAGTTTATTCCTCCAACTCATAAACCGCAAGTAACCCAGGGACTGCAATTATCTTACATTGAATTGTGCTGGTTGTATGACTGTGCAGCATCCAAACTGAGGAACTGTCTGTATGCTAGGTTGTGCTTCCTGATACACACTTATAGAGCTAATTGCTGTGCCTACTACACTCCCCACCTCCATTGCTCAGGGTTGTTGGATAGTGTTCAGGAAACTACAAAATCATCACACTTTATTACATTAATTGGACTTTTCATTTGTTTTACTTACTGCTTGTGAGAGGAACCTGCATGAGTAATTAGTGCTTTACTTTCCCCTTGTCCTGTGGTGTATGATGTGTATTGAGGCTCCGACTTCACTCACTACTACATAGAGTGTTACTGAGAACCTCCCCACTGAGCAACCGTATAGATCCGCAGCTGAGATCCATCACACATCCACGCGCAGTTGCTCGACTGTTACAGTATCTTTCTGTTCGGGGGAGAATGTTACGCCCAGTTCCGCCCCCCACCTCTGTAGGAACTGAGGGGTATACTCCTCTGGAGGTGCAACTAGTAGTTTATAGAGCAGGGACAAAGCGTGATGCACTCGCCCCCCGCGTTCGCATATGTCTTCAAATGGAGTCAGGGGTCTATCCAGTTGAAGGGAAGCAGGGATAGCTAGCAGAAAGTGCCTAATCTGGTAGGCGGTCCAGACATCTAAGGGAGGGTCTAGCAGCGTCCGAATGTCAGGTACCGGCATCCAAGAGCCCCCCGCTCGAAAGTCTTTGACGCAAAACTTGTTGAGGCCCACGAGGCTACGCAAGCGTCTGTGCTCCAGACCCACTGGGAAGTCCCGATCTCCGATCACCGGGGTGAGCGGGGAAGGAAACTGGGAGAGTCGGGATGACCGAAAGAGAGATCGCACGATCGTGAGCGTGGCCCCAATTGTGGGATGCTGGGAGCACTCTGCAGGTATAGCGCTGGATAGCCACGGGAGTCCCGTCAACGGCACCGGAGCAACCTGCACCTCCATGGGCACCCACTGTTTGTGGGTTGAGTGACAGCACCAATCGATTACTCTATTGGAGGTGCACAGCTCTATAGTAAAGGGCCATGTCAGGCAGTCCAATCCCTCCCGAGGCTTTAGGCATAGTTAGGAGACGTCTGTTAATTCTGGGTGCCCCATTCGCCCAAATGTACGACAGGAAGGCGGGAAAGGAAAGATGGTCGGGCGACAAATAGGCAGCGCTTGCATTATAAATAGAATCCTAGGTAGGATGGTCATTTTGAGTGCGGTACAGCGACCAAACCAGGTGACCGTGAGAGCCTGCTATTTCCTTAGATCCTGTTTAATCTGAAGCAAGAGAGGAGTAAAATTGGCGTCATAAAGTGATTCCAGATCGGGGGTGAGAAAAGTGCCCAAGTAGGGCAAAGAGCGTTCCTCCCATCGGAATGGAAACTGGGCCTGGATAAAGCTCAATTCCGCCGGAGGTAGAGTAATGTTCAAAGCTGCCGACTTAGACCAATTGATGGCCAGGTTCGGGAGAGTCCATATTCTCTCAACTCCCGCATAAGTTCCGGGAGGGAAGAGCTAGGCTGGGAGATAAAAAACAGGAGGTCGTCAGCATACGCTGCAACATTATGGTCCTCCAAATGGAGCCGGTGTCCAGCAATTCGACCATTAAGTCTAACATGACAGAGAAAAGGTTCTAGCACCAGGATATACATCAATGGGGATAGGGGGCAGTCCTGTCGCGTACCATTCGTGAGAGGGAAATACGGAGATCCGGTCTCATTGACCCGCATCGCCGCCGTGGGACGAGAGTAGAGGGCAAGCAGCCATGACAACATATTTGGGCCAAGTCTGATGTGTTGAAGGGTGGACCGTAAAAACGCCCAATCCACCCTGTCAAACGCCTTTTCGGCATCTGTGGAAAGGATCATCAACGGGGAGGAGGTGAAGCGAGCCCCATGTATGATATTGAGGGCTCTGGCGGTGCTATCCCTGGCCTCCCGAGTCAAGACAAACCCCACTTGATCATCTTGCACTAAGTTACGGACGATAGGCGAGAGCCTGTTTGCCAGAATTTTTGTAAAAACAATTTAATGTCAGCATTAAGCAGGGCTATTGGGCGATAGCTCCCGCATTGCGCGGGGTCCTTCCCTTCCTTAGGGATCATCACGATGTGCGCCCTCAAGGAGTCTATCGGAACAGGGCGCTTCAGAAGTATGGAATTGTAGACTTTCAAGAAATGAGGCAACAGCAGGTCTTGAAACCCACGGTAGTATGGGATCGTAAACCCATCCGGTCCTAGGGCTTTACTCGACTTGGACTGCTTTAACGCTCCCTGTAGTTCCTCTAGGGAGATGGGGAGCTCCAACCCTTCCCCTCTCCTCCGCTGAGATGGCAGCAAGGCCTGATTGTCGAAGGTACAGATCCATCGCCGCCAGTCGGGCTGGGGACTCCTGTATAAAGGGATTTGGCTGTAGGTTAAAGTCACAAAACTCCTCCGCCATGTCCGTAGAGAGCGTTAGTCGGGAACACTGTCTGGAGGTTAGGTGGGAAATGAAAGTTTTATGTTTCGGGCCACGTAATGCGCTTGCTAAGTATTTGCTCGGTTTATTGGCGTGTTCATAGAAAGTCCTGCGTCCCCACATGGCACGCCGCTTAACCCTCAGAAACAGTTGGGCATTGAGAGCCACGCGGACCTGTACTAGTCCCTTGTAGGTCGCCACTGCGAGAGATCTCTTATGGACCGCTTCCAGTTTGCGGAGGTGAACTAATAGGGCCTCGGTGTGGGCAATACCCTCCCGCTTCCGCCGTGCTCCCTGCTTGATGAGGACGCCCCGTATGACACATTTGTGTGCCACCCACACATTCAGAGAGTCAGCGCCGTCTTCTCCATTAGTACGTAAATAATCCGTCAGAGAAGACGAGACATCTCCTCGAATGATGGGATCCTGCAAAAGAGACTCATTGAGCCTCCAGGAGGAACACCTAGATGTGGGGGCAAGGAGGTCCACAGTTAACTGAATCAGGGCGTGATCAGAAAGTAGGGGTGAGCCTATAGACGCCGAAATAACCTTAGACAGGCCCGCGTGGTGAAGCAGGAGGTAATGGATCCTGGAGTAGGATTGGTGTACTGCCAAATAGTAGGTATAATCCCGTCCCTCAGGCAACAGGGTACGCCACACGTCCACAAGATGAAGTTGCTGTAGGGCCAATTTGAACTTCCTGAGAAAAGGGAAGGAGAGGTGGGGGGACACCCCTAGAGGTATCAATGGTAGGGTCTAGGGCCACGTTAAAATCGCCGCCTAATATCAGCGTCCCCTCTTGGAACTCTGCCAGGCACTCTGCCACTCTGAGGAAGGTGTCTAGAAACTGGAGCTGGTCCGAGTTGGGCAGATATACATTGGCCAGCGTCACCATGATCCCGCCTAAATGTCTCTTCACCACCAGATACTGACCCATCTCGTCCACTAGCTGGTCAACCCAAGTCCAATCCACCAGCCTAGATAGCAGTATGCTCACACCCTTGGATTTGGAGAGCAGGGACACAGCATGATACGCCACTGGGTAGTCTCGATTGGCCAGCTTGGGAGCCGCGTCTTTTTTGAAGTGTGTTTCTTGTATGAAGGCCACCTGTGCCCTAGCTCTCCACAAGTCAGAGAGTAACCTAGAGCATTTTTCAGGGATGTTGAGGCCCCTGGCATTCAAGAAATAGACTGAGAGCGGAGCCATATCTCCACATGCTATGTACAGCGCCTGGCAGCGAGCAAGGTTGGCAGGAGGAAAGGAGGGGGGAGAGAGGGACAGTGAGAGTGAGATAGAGAAGAAGGAGGGAAGTAGAGCACAAGTAGAAGAAGTCAGAAAAAGAGATTGTCGCTGACACTGACTACAGGTCAGCCAAAACCTTCAAGTTGCGAACACCCCTGTGTAACTAGGGTGTGAACGCGTGTTCTATGGGGGTAAAGTGGTAATAAAACAGTGGTCAAAACAATAGCGGTATTGGAGATGCATCAGCTCGGCAACACAACCCCACAACATTATTAAAGTCAAGATAAAGTAAAATGAAGCAGTCCCCAGTAACCATGACTACCGTGCCCAGGAGGGGAGAGGATACTGCCCCCGAGCCCCCCATGCAGGGGTCACTCCAAGGCCGCATCCCCATCCCCCCTGCCCCATCCGTCTCCCCGTGCCTCCCATGAGGCCTGCATGCATAAACCTGGAAGAAGATATAAAAGGTGTCCCACCACCCACGTGAGTAGCAGTGACCAGGAGCCCCCCCCTCCCCACGAGACCTCCCCAGGACCAAATGTAGGTCCAGTAAAGAGCCAGGAGAGGGCCTTTCCCGGGTGTATGTCATGACACAACAACATATGAAACATATCCCATTTAGAAAAACATTTAAAACACAGGGATTGCGACAGAAACACCTGGGGCTGTGACTCAGCGTCCATTGGTGTGGGTCATCAGGCTTCGCTCCGTGTGTGGGAAGGGTCTTGCGTTGGGCATCGACTGGCTCGGCTGCGGGACCTCCGCTGTCTGGGGGTTCCAAGCTGGGCAATCGGCCGTCGATCCTATGAGAAGTCCAACTTCTCAGAGGGTATAGCCTCCGCCCCCAAAAAAGAGAACATATCCGGCAGCTGTTGAGGATGGTGTCGTTGAAATGTGGCGTCGCCCTTCCTCGCAATAAGGTGGAATGGGTGCCCCCATCTCTATGAGGCATCCGAGGAGCGGATGATCTCCAACAAGGGCCGCAGGGCTCTTCACATGCGTAAAAGTGGACCCGGCAGAGGACATCTCGAGGCGGGGAGTTGACAGTGGTCTGTGAGCGGACCCCCAGGGCTCAATGGACCCGGTCCAGTTCCATGACCGCGTCAGGGGGCTTATCCAGGTAATGGTTGAGAATCGCCAGAACTGTGGATCGCAGGTCTCTGCCAGTAGTGGCTTCAGGAATACCCCTCAGTCGCAGGTTGTTGCGTCTGTTACGGTTTTCACCGTCATCCAGTCTGAGGAAAGACGTTGTAATCTGTGCACCCATGTCAGAGTGAGCTGACTCTAGGGCCAACATCCTTTGGCCGAGAGAGAGAGAGGCCGTAGTGTCTTCTAATAACATCCGAGAGAGGCCGTAGTGTCTTCTAATGTGGACACGCGGCCATCTAGGGATGTCACACTCTGTCCAATTTCTTGCACCTCCTGCCTGAGGGCCGCCACAATGGTTGCTGCCATAGCCTCCAGGTCACCCTTGGTGGTGAGCCGCGGGAGGATCTCTCTCCAGTCCCCCCCGTCCCCCCTCTCGATTGACAGGCAGTCTCTAGAGTCTGCAGACGGGAAAATGGGCGAGGGGATGATGGCCGGTCTCGATCGTGGCTCGGATCCACCGCGTCAGTTAGAGGCGCAGCCGCCTTGGTCCGTGTCTTAGACGGAGTGGGGCCTGCTGCCGCATGAACGGGTAGTCGCCATGTGGGGCGGTCCACCTCCCCGGCCCGAAGTGTCGGCGGGGGAGAAGAAGCCTGTGTGAGCGGATTGTCGGAAGCTCCGGGGTTGCACCTGGCTGCCCTGTGGTCGGGACATGCAGGGAGAGGGAGATTATCGTCACCTGGAGAGTGGGTTAGTGCCGGCCGATGCAGTGCTCCGAGAAGATGCGTCCTCACGCCCCCCAAGAGTCAATTTTTGACTATTCCTTTCATTTAAAAAAACATGGCTCCATCGATGTAATCCAGTGTCAATCACGGTGCACGACGCCCGCCGACCCACCGCAATAAAAAAAAGTCCCGCCGCACGACGCCCATCCGAACCCGACGAAAACTCGCCGCAAAATGACATTCAGCCCGAAAATAAACAGATGGGCGGAGCAAGCCGTGACGTCATGGCTCGCTCCGCCCATTTGACATTCTCAGCTGTCAAATGCTACATAGCAGTCGGGAACTACCGAATACTATTCATGAGTTTCCGAATTCTATTTGGGTCTGTGAGCCGAGGTGTCATCTGAAAAGCATTATGACACCTCGGCTCACGGACCCGAATAGCATTTGGAAACTCATGAATAGTATTCGGGAGTTCCCGAATGCTATGTAGCATTTGACAGCTGAGAGTGCCAAATGGGTGGAGCAAGCCGTGACGTCACGTCTAGCTCCGCCCATCTGTTTATTTTCGGGCTGAATGTCATTTTTGTGGCGAGTTTTCGTCGGTTTCGGATAGGGGTCGTGCGGCGGGACTTTTTTATTTCTGCACCGTGATTGACGCCGGATTACATTGATGGAGCAATTATTTTATTTTTTTAATTAAAGGAATAGTCAAAAATGTACTGGTTTTTTTTCAATTAAAGGATTTTATCAAAAGTCTGGACTTTTTACTAACTATTTGATTTAACCCTTTAGTGAATGAGTACCCCTTACTCATTCATAGGGGGGGGGCGGCATCTGGGTGCCCCCTTATTTAAAGGGGTACCCCGATGCAAATAAGCCCCCTTGCCCGCAGACCCCCACAACCACCGAATCTCCGAATTTCCGAAATTTCGTCCGAATTTCATTTCGGAACGAAATGAATCACACATGTCTAATGCAGACACCCCTGATGATCCCACATTAAAGGAGGTGCTCTCAGCAGTACAAGCTTGTAATGTGTCCCTGATTTCATTGGCAGATCAAATACAAGCACTGTGGGAGGACGTCTCTCTTCTCAGACAGGACACGCAAAAAAATCAGAGAAAGGGTTAATGAAGCAGAGGACAGAATCAGTAAACTGGAGGATATGAATATTTCTGTTTGTGCTGACCTTAAAAATGGCTATGCAAAAATTAGCTGCTTCTTTAAGCTTGAGGAAATGGAAAATAGATCAAGACGAAAAAATATCAGAAAGGTGAGCATCCCTGAGCACACTGAAGGGGGTCAAATCCAGTGGCATTTTCTAAGAAATGGATAACAGAAACAATAGGAAGGGAGTAAGGATGGGCCGAGTGTTCGATTCGACCATGAGTTCGAATCGAACATCTGCAGTTCGAGCGTTCGCCGAGTGCCAAACTTTATGAGATGTTTGTGGTCTGTTCGCCTGCTTAATTCCATAATACAAAATGCCCACTGAAGCTCTGATTTGTTAAAGTTTTGCACCTGACCACATTTTACAATATCCAATAGCAGGCTGGGTATGGCTCCCAGCCTGCAGACAAAGTGGAGGCAGGGGGGCGGGGAAGAGGAGCCGCGGCTGGACCGAAGAAGAGAAGCCGACGGACCATTTTTTGTATTTATTACATGTACTGGCAACTGTATGGGGGTCGAACATTCGACCCCCATACACTTGCATTGAGTTCGAGTTCGTATTCGAACATTTCGGCCATTCGAATGTTCGAATACGAACCGAACAGGGGTGTGTTCGGCTCATCCCTAGAAGGGAGTGCTTATTTCCTTTGTTCATGATTGAACAAGCACATAGAGTTCCCTCTTGTATATCAGGGAATCCTCCTAGGACCTTTTTGATCAGAGTTTCTAATTATAGGGACAAGGCACTGGCGGAACTACCAGGGTCGCAGCGGTTACAATTGCGACCG
>NW_017308369.1:41325-92095 GCF_000935625.1 Nanorana parkeri | reverse complement strand
TTGTAGTCCAGTATAGCTGGTGGGATTCTGCATTGATGTATAATGATTATACAGCAATGCAGAATACCACCAACTATGCAGGACTACAAGTCCCAGCAATACATTAGTATTAGTGCCAATACTGGGCATTTTCACAAGTACTCGTGAAAATTCCTCGTTAGCCCCGAAAGCCATAACATACATAAAGGGGAATTTATCAAAACTGGAGCAGACAGAATCTGGAGCAATTGCCTATGGCAACCAATCAACATCCACCTTTTATTTTCAAATCTTAACTGAACAAACTGAAGAGAGAAGAAGATTGCTTGCCATAGGCAACTGCTCCAGATAATTCTGCTTCAGTTTTGATAAATTCCCCTCATACTGTTTATTTAATATATATTTTAAAAAAACGGTATCAAAATCATGTTTTTTTTTTGGGGGGGGGGGCCTTAATAGTTTCTTGCATCGGGGCCCTGAGGTTTCTAGTTACGCCTCTGGGACAAGGAAATGATTCTCCGTAAAATGCAAGACCTTGGTACTGTATCTGTGGCTGGGTCTAGAGTGATGCTGTTTCTGGACTTTTCATATGAAGTTCAAGAGAAGAGGGTCCAATATCAGGAGGTGAAGAGGCAATTGTTACAATTGAAAATACAGTACTCCATGCTGTACCCGGCAAAATTGAGGATAGTTGCTAATGGAGGAACTTTTTTTTTGACTGGCTAGATAAATATTCTCATAGGCTGTGATCTGATCTGTAGAGTGAGTGGACAAGTGTGGTTAATGTCTTTAACCCCCTATTTTGCTCATGAGTGGAGTTTATATATGTGGGATAGGGTGTTTGTAGTGATGTCTGAGTTTCTTTTTTTTTGTGTGTGAGTGTGTTTTATCTTTGTCTTGTACCAGTTCCAAGGGGAAGGAGAAAAAAAAAAAGAAAAAAGAATACTATGGGATTTAATGTGGATTATGCTCAGGTATATAGCTAAGATATATTGTTGATAACTGGGTTTGGTTAAATAAAAGATCTCAATAATATCCTGGAATGTTAGGGGTCTGGGTAATAAAATAAAGTGGTATGCAGTATTTTCTTATATTATGACCCACAAGCCTTCAATAGTCCGTTTGCAAGAAACTCATATCGTGGGTGGTAATGTGAGGTGGTTAGAACGTACGTTCATACAATATACAGCCCATGCTTGTTACTCTGAATATTCTAGGGGGGTCTCAGTGTTGGTTTGTAAAGGTAAAGCTTTTTCCTGTTTACAGGTTCAATGTGACAAAGAGGGCAGATATGTATTTATACAATGTAAAATCTATTTGGAATACGAAGCCCAGAGTACAGCAGGTTACGAAGCCCAGTGTCCAGCGGGTCACGAAGCCCTGAGTCAGGCGCATCACTAAGCTCTGAGTCCAGCGGGTCATGAAGCCAAGAGTCCAGCGGGTCACGAAGCCCAGAGTCCAGCGGGTCACGAAGCCCAGAGTCCAGCGGGTCACAAAGCCCAGAGTCCAGTGGGTCGCCAAGCCCAGAGTCCAGTGGGTCGCGAAGCCCAGAGTCCAGCGGGTCACTTATCCCGGAGTCCAGAAGGTCACTTATCTTAGAGTCCAGCAGGTCACGAAGCCCAGCATCCAGCGGGTCGCAAAGCCCAGAGTCCAGCGGGTCGCGAAGCCCAGAGTCCAGCGGGTCGCGAAGCCCAGAGTCCAGCAGGCCACGAAGCCCTGAGTCCAGCGGGTCATGAAGCCAAGAGTCCAGCGGGTCACGAAGCCCAGAGTCCAGCGGGTCACGAAGCCCAGAGTCCAGCGGGTCACAAAGCCCAGAGTCCAGTGGGTCGCGAAGCCCAGAGTCCAGCGGGTCGCGAAGCCCAGAGTCCAGCGGGTCACGAAGCCAAGAGTCCAGCGGGTCACGAAGCCAAGAGTCCAGCGGGTCACGAAGCCAAGAGTCCAGCGGGTCACGAAGCCAAGAGTACAGCGGGTCACGAAGCCAAGAGTACAGCGGGTCACGAAGCCCAGAGTATCAGAGTCCAGTGGGTCGCGAAGCCCAGAGTCCAGTGGGTCGCGAAGCCCAGAGTCCAGCGGGTCACTTATCCCGGAGTCCAGAAGGTCACTTATCCTAGAGTCCAGCAGGTCACGAAGCCCAGCATCCAGCGGGTCACGAAGCCCAGCATCCAGCGGGTCATGAAGCCCTGAGTCCAGCACGTCACTAAGCCCTGCATCCAGTGGGTCACCTATCCCTGCGTCCAGCGGGTCACTTATCCCTGCATCCAGCGGGTCGCAAAGCCCAGAGTCCAGCGGGTCGCAAAGCCCAGAGTCCAGCGGGTCGCAAAGCCCAGAGTCCAGCGGGTGACTTATCCCAGAGTCCAGCGGGTGACTTATCCCAGAGTCCAGCGGGTCACGTATCCCAGAGTCCAGCTGGTCAGCCTGTAGACAGGGATTTCCAAGGACAAGCCAAAGGTTCGGTACACAGGAAAACTTCCAGGAATTCAGGGTAAATCACCAATGGGGGACTTGGCAAGTAGATTAGGAAAGCGTTGCTCGGGCCGCGTGCCGTTCGCTGCCCTGAGTTTAAATAAGAGACAGGAAGAGGGAGGATCCACAGGATTGGCCACAAACAGACTGCACTGATTGGCCGAGAAGCTGCATAAGAAACAGCAGGATAGGTCAGCCGACGCCTAAAGCTTGCAGACAGGTGCAAGAGTGAGTCAGGTTCAGAGCACATGTCTGGAGGACTACTAGCACCAGCACAGCCCTGCATGCCTGCAGAACCAGGGGTAAGAGATATGTATATACCTGTAGAACTACAAGTAACAGCTCAGCTGCAAGTCTGCAGTTGAACTGTGACAAAATGTATAAAGTAAAAAACTTCATCCGATCCTCACAGGAGAAAGATAACTCGTGATCAGTTTAAGTAGTGATGAAAAAAAATATTAATTATATGTGTAATCATGATCTGTAGCTGCCCACCCATTAGCATTAACTGCCATTCTTCTACTGCCCACAAACTGATGTCCACTAGAATAGTATAATGCAGAATAACGTTTTATTGAACATCTTCACTGGGGAGAGAGGATATGGGAATTCTAAGCTTCCAGAGGTAACTGACAAGCGCTCCAGACTCACCAGACCTGGTTGTCATATCAGTGTAGTTCCACTTGGGAGGCAGCGGATGGCAACTGAAATAGCAGATGAGCAGGATGAACACAGATCCTCAACAGAAAAGACACTGGCCATGCTCCTGAAGTCCTCTGAGTTCCAGGAGCCAGCATTGGTCCTGGGTCTCTTCCTCTAACAGCAGCACAGACCTCTTCCATGTTGGAGACCTCAGAGAAACATTTCCCTCACACCAGGCCCAGCCTGGGGGGCAGGCTGAACAGCACCCAGCCCTATTCCATAGCTGGTCCCGACTAGTCTGAGCACATGGCAAATCCTCCAGTACATGTACCCTATCCCAGCATGCACCACTGGTTGAGGGAAACCCAGTGATTGGCTGCTGTACTGCACATACACTACAGTGTCTCTCATTGGCTGTCCCACAATATGAGAGAGTCACACTCCGCCCAGGGGGGTGCAGGCAATGCCAGACAACTGGAATTAACCAGATAACTGCCACTATAATTCCAGCCAGGCTGACTACAGCCCTGGCTATCACTAAATGTCTAGTAGCCACATCACAGAAAGTGATGGGGGCTACACACTATTAGATACATTTCCAGCAACTAGGCACCAAGGTTCTAGTGAATTTACTCAGTTTTATAATTTTTGTAAAGAAACTGGGTTGCATGATGTGTGGCATTAGTTGCACCTAGAAGAAAATCAATTTACATGTTTTTCTAAAACACATAACACGACGTCTAGGATAGATTTAGTTTTATGTGCAAGAGATTTATTGCCACTGATTAAATTGGTTGAGATACAACCTAGATCACTTTCTGATCATTAACCAATAGTTACTATAATTGAAAATGTAGGACACTATTATAAGTTACCATGGAAACTGAATGCAGGTTGGCCATTTATGTTAACGGATCAGGATAAATTAGAAAGATAAATATTATTATTTTCAAGTACATATGCAAACTCTGCGTCACAAGGGAATATATGGGGTTCTCTAAAGGCCTATATGAGAGGCATTTTTTCACAACAGATTAGCAGGGTAAGGAGGAAGTGGAATAAGGAGGAAGAAGAGGTGTGGATAGAAGTGTTTTCAGTTTATAATAAATCCGGACAAGAAGGCTTGTGAGGAATGGTGTAAAGCCCAAGAGTATTTAAAACACATTGAAAAGGAAAAAGCTACAAATATTTTTTTTCCACTATTCAGAAATACTGGGAAGAGGGGGTGAACACTGGGAGGTTGCTAGCCCAACTGTCACGTGAAGGCGTTAAAGGACTTTTATTTGTACTGACTCTGATAAAATTCTATTCATTTTTAAGCAGTTCTATGATACGTTATATACCACTAAGGCAGTATATGCAGGGGAGGACCTTACGCAATTCATAAGTAATATATCTTTTAATACAATATCCCAGGTAGATAAAGATAATTTAGAGGCACTATTACCTTGAAAGAGTTGGAACCAGCGGTTGCTAGTTTTCCAAATGGGAAAGCCCCATGCCTGGATTGTCTTCCGATAGAGATACAGTATATAAGAAATTTGTCTCTGCCTTGTTACCTGCTTTATTGTAAACATTTAAGGAGGCTGTAGAAATAGGAAGACTGTCTGAATCTATGTACACTATATTGCCAAAAGTATTGGGACGCCTGCCTTTACACGTACATGAACTTTAATGGCATCCCAGTTTTAGTCCATAGGGTTCAATATTGAGTTGGCCCACCCTTTGCCACTATAACAGCTTCAACACATATGGAAAGGCTGTCCACAAGGTTTAGGAGTGTGTCTATGGGATTATTTGACCATTCTTCCAGAAGCGCATTGGTGAGGTCGGGTACTGATGTTGGACAACAAGGCTTGGCTCGCAGTCTCCGCTCTAATTCATCCCAAAGATGTTCGATCGGGTTGAGGTCAGGACTCTGTGCAGGCCAGTCAAGTTCCTCCACCCCAAACTCGCCCATCCATGTCTTTATGGACCTTGCTTTGTGCACTGGTGCGCAGTCATGTTGGAACAGGAAGGGGCCATCCCCAAATTGTTCCCACAAAGTTGGGAGCATGAAATTGTCCAAAATGTCTTGGTATGCTGATGCCTTAAGAGTTCCCTTCACTGGAACTAAGGGACCAAGCCAAACCCCTGAAAAACAACCCCACACCATAATCCCCTTCCACCAAACTTTACTCTTGGCACCAGGGGCGTAACTATAAATCACAGGGCCCCATACCAAAATCTTGTATGGGGCCCTGTGATTTCTAGATAAGTCCACCTGATAACCCAAACAGCCCACCTGATGGTGACTCTGCAGAGTCTCAGGTGGGCGGTCAAGCCCTCTTACCTGTCTGCCCGATCCTCTGACCGCCTCCTTCTCCTCCACGATCGCTTGCGGTCACCGCCTCCGCCATCACTGGGCCCCACCTCCTCGATCACCACCTCCTCGAACCTCCCCATCACTAAGGCCCGCCTCCTCGATTGCTGGGCCCCGCCTCCTCCATCGCTGCCGACGACGGGCCCTGCCACCTCCTCCAAAGCTGCTGGTTGTCACCGACTCAGCAGTGGCTTTGAGGAGGTACGCACCGCTGCACATGTGAATAGCAGCGTGTTTCTCCTCACAGCCGCCAGTGACAGCCAGCAGCCTGAAATGCCATACCAACCCAGGCGGCCATCATGGGGATGTCCTGGCCGGGCCCCCCTGTGCCCTGGGGCCCCATAGCAGCCACCTGGGTCGCTATGGTGATTTTTACGCCACTGCATGGCACAATTAAGTCAGACAAGTTCCGTTTTCCTGGCATCCACCAGACCCAGACATGTCCATCGGATTACCAGACAGAGAAGCATGATTCATCACTCCAGAGAACATGTCTCCACTTCTCTTAGAGTCCAGTGGTGGCGTGCTTTATACCACTGCATCCCACGCTTTGCAATGCACTTGGTCATGTAAGGCTTGGATGCAGCTGCTCGGCCATGGAAACCCAATCCATGAAGCTCTCTACGCACTGTGGTTGTGCCAATCTGAAGGCCACACGAAGTTTGGAGGTCTGTAGCTATTGACTCTGCAGACAGTTGGCGACTCCGCCCTGTCATTTTATGTGGACTACCGCTTCGCTGAGTTGATGTTGTTCCCACTTGCTTTCACTTTGTTATAATACCATTAACAGTTGACCGTGGAATATTTAGTAGCAAGAAAATTTCACGGAACACCTGAATCCAATGATTTGGAGGGGTGTCCCAATACTTTTGGCAAAATAGTGTATATGGCCGCAATTATAGTCTTATGGAAAAAAGAGAACGAGGTATTACTGCCAGAATCCTACAGACCTATTTCTTTGCTAGGAGCGGATTTTGAGATTATTGCAAAAGTACTAGCAAATAGGTTATCAAAAAATATCATTCAAATGATAATAAATCCTGATCAAAGTGGCTTTGTGCCTAAAAAATCAATGGCGTATAATATAAGGAGAGTTTATCTAAATATGCAAGTGCCCTCTGATCAAATAGGGAATAGAGCTCTGCTCTCTTTGGATATCGCAAAAGCTTTTGACAGCGTAGAGTGGGATTGTCTATGGGCAATACTTACAGCATTTGGGTTTGGTCCTCGGTTCATCTTATATATTCAGTTGCTGTATGCTAATCCATCAGCAAGAACTCAAGTAAATTAATCTTTATCCTCGGCCTTTAGGCTGTCGAAAGTAACTAGGCAGAGTTGTCCTTTATCACCCCTTTTATTTGCTCTAGCGATAGAACCACTAGCCAATTTAATAAGAAGATCATCTAAGGTAGTGGGATTTAAGCGTGGGGAGAAGGAACATGAGATAATATTGTCAATACATTGATTTTTCTGGCCGACACTTATCATTCCCTAATAGAGGTTATGTTCATACTCTTGGAATTTGGGAACTATTCAGGGCTGAAGGTAAATTGGAATTGGTCAATGCTTCTTCGGCCCATTACCTATACAATTGCAACATGTACAAATTGTGGATTCATTTGTGTATCTGGAAGTTCGGATTAGAGTAAATAGTGTAAATTACTTGGAAGACAATCTAACGCCTCTCCTGCAGAAATTTTGGAAACAATGTAATACATGGTATAGGTTCCCCCTGTCACTGGTGGGTAGACTCAATCTTAAATTAAACTCATCTGGATGCCTCAGCTCTCTTATATACTAAATAACTCTCCATGCTGGATAACTCAAAATATATTTAAGAGGAAAAATGCTATTATGAAATATCTGTTGCAAGTAAAAGACCCCCCAAATGGCCTTGGAGACAACTGTGTATATGAAGGAATTTTCACATTTGCCCACAATAAGATTGATCGGCACACTATGGAAGTCAATTAAAAGTCTGTTGAATATCTCCAAGTTTACAAGATATACTCCAGTATTGGAAAACAGAGAAGTACTTGGGGTGGTTAAACTCCAGGGTTTTAGAATATGGAAAAGAGCATGAATTTTGACATTAGCACAAATATATGATCCAGGTACATTGCAAACTTTTCAATCTTTACAAACTGAATATTTTCTGCCAAACTCCCAGTTCTATAAATATCTACAACTGAGACAATACATCCTGTATTACATAAATTACCATATGATGCAGAAGTGCCCTTAATTTTGTTTTGCCCATATTTCAAGAAGATCTTCTTCAGAATCTCCCACATCATCCACATGTAATTGAAACTATGGCAAACAAAAACAATTCAACATATTAAAGCTAACAGCTGGATTTACATGTTTTTGTCCCACAAGCTTGATACATGGTTCCTTACTGGAGAAAGCTGTTTTGTGTCTGCTATTTTTGTTGACGGGATGTGAATCTTAGACTACCCCTCCCCTCCCATTCCTGCAAGGAGACCCAGGAAAAACAAATACAAACACAAGTCTGTTTACTTTAGAGTTCGGAGCCTGAGGAATTACACAAAACACCCAGTTTAGTATCTAAACCTCTGGTAAGCTCATAATATGCCCTGATTTACATACAGGATAGGACCTATGGCTGGTCCTGGGAACGTAACAAAAATCCATCATGTGAACCTCACACACAAAATAACTGCTTGAGGAGGAAATCTGTAATGCGTCACCTATCTCTTGGTTCCTGTTCTAATTCTAGAGCTATCAATGCAACCGGGCGGCTAACTGTCTAAGTGGTTGTCGGATGCTTAACCTACCTCTACCCTAACTCTATGCTACATGCTAGAACTGTTTCTTTTAGATAAAATCACTACTTTAACTCATAGAGTGGGAAAAGGCTATAATGCCTCATTCAGATAGGACAATATAGTAATTTAATTTATTTCAATGAAATTTATCTCAGACTGATGCTCTTAGATAGGCTTTTTTTACAGGAGGAAACTGGAACAAAACCCTGAAGCCAAAAGATGAATTTTTTGTTTTTTGTAATGTTATAGCATTTTAGCAATCAACAACTGTCCTAGGCTTTATAGCACCATGGTGATTGGATAATGTAATTTGAACAGGGTGGTTTAACTAACCTTCCATTTTCCTATCATGTTCTTAGACAATATTTTCCTTGACATATTCCATGTGTGTTGACGGTGTGCTGACATATTCCATGTGTGTTGACACAACATTTTTTAGATCTGCAAGAGGCAGAGACACAGGTAAGTAATAACCTTTTTGATGACTTTTTTTATGTTTGTGCATATGTCTACTGCTTGCTAGCAGTAGATATATGCAAAAAAAAGGATGGTTTTATTCCACTTTAATGTATTAACATTTGCGTCTCAGTAAATGCATTACAAAACCTCACAAGGTGTGCTGGTGTGCTGTGGATCCATTCTCGAGGCCTATCACAAAGGAAATACAGGGAGACACATTATACTGTTATATGCTGTTCCTTATGGGGTGTGCTACACTTATTTACACTCTGTCACCAATTTCTAAGTCAAGTCAGGACCAGTAAAACATAAAAAAAAACTTATTTGATAAAGAGATGATCCTAACACAGCAAACAGGCTTGATGGAAATCAGGCCCTGGACAGAATTAAAGGAGAACTATGGGGTCAGTGTTTTTCCCTATAGTTCTCCTTAGGGTAACGGGAGGACACAAACTAGCGTCCTCCCGTTACCCTAAGCTCAGTATACCGCGAGCTACAGCTCGCGGTATACTGAGACGCTGCAGCCGGAGCGGATCCCGACGTAGATGACGGGATCCGCCCAGCTGCATGAGTGACAGCTGGCTCTGCCTATCTAGAGGCAGAGCCAGCTGTACCCGCCCCCTCCCCCGTCTGTTCCGCCAGTCAGCGCTGGCAGATCGGAGCGGGGAGAGGGGAATCCAGCCCCTCCCCCTGTCACGGCAGAGAGCCGTGACAGGATCGAGAGGTGAGCGAACCTGGTATGTGTTCGCTCACCTTCCGATCTACTGAGCCGACCTGTGACAGTCTCATTGTCACAGGTCGGCTAGAACTATGAGGTGAGTGGAAATCACTCATCTCATAGTTCTCCTTTAATGAGATTTCCCATTACTTCCTGTCTCAGTGACAGTGATTAATGAGGGGAGGGGACTGCCATATAATATCTTCAGTGGAGAGAAAATCAGTAATAAAAATCTGTCAAAGGCTTTAACTCTTCCTCACCATACTAAATATAAATGTGGCAGGGGCATAGAAGGGGAGAGGGGAAAAGCCTGGAGGCTCCCATAGTACAGCTCACATGGAATGCTAGAGCTTATCCTTAATAAGTATTAATATCAGAGTTATTGGATATTAGGTATATAGCATCATAGCTCATTACAGTAATTTGTGCCCTTAATACTAGAGGTTTACCTCAAATGCAATAAACTATCCTTTATTTTGCATATATCTACTGCTAGCAAGCAGTAGACATATGCAAAAACATAAAAAAAGCCACCAAAAAGGTTATTACTTACCTGTGTCTCTGCCTCTTGAAGATCTAAAAAATGCTCGAGCATCCATGAAGGATCATGGGGTGGGCGCATGTGCAGTAGAGATCTTCGGCTGTGAGAAGAGCAGAGACACACGGTAAGTCAATGCAAGCAGCCCGGCAGCATGCACGTGCACAGGCTCCATGGGACAGAAAGACACAGCAGTCAGCGCTGGATCAGAGACCAACAGGGGACTCCTGAAAACTACTGGAAAGGAGAAGATGATCGGATCAAGAGATATCATTTAAGATTAGTCCTTAAAGCAACACTGGGGGGGAGGGGGGGGGATTTTTTTACTTTAATGTCACTTTAACTGTATGAAAGAAAGGGATTACAGAGCTCAATATCATGTAATAAGGTTAACTGCTAAAGGGGTTGAATACTTATACTGTAGCAGTGCAAATGTCACATAGAGTAGTGCTATTGTCATGCTGTTCAACCTCATTTACAGGGGTAATATTAGTTCCTGTTTCAAAGAAATTCGGATCCGAAATTCGTTAACGGAATTTCGTATTTCGGATATAATTCGGAAACTGCCATTCGGATTTCGGATGCTCCGAAATTCGGAATTTCAGGAAAATTCGTACGAATTTCGATTCGTAACGAAACGAATCGCACATGTCTAGTGCTACACTGACTGGAATAAACCTACTAACTGACAGCTAGCTGCAAATGCAAACACAAGTCCCAATATACCCGGGTTTCTAACCAACTGGCCAGTGGTGTTATCTTTGGCTAGTCAACGTTGGGGGTCAATGCAATTAGTAAAGAACTCTATGTATATATCCACCGTATATGTAGGCCAGAGGCCACTCACCCCACCTATAAAAAAGGTGACAGTCCTTGACTTCGATGGGCATCACGAGGCGACCTCTGGAGTGTATGGCGCTGTCCTCCTAAGATGAAGTCAGCGTTGTCTGATATGACAATGTCTGCTCTCTGGCTCTATCCACCTGGGAATGAATCCGAAATTCTCCTCCACATAGAGCAGGGCCGGCCTTAGGCCTTTAGGCGCCCTGTGCGAGAAAGCTTTACAGCGCTGGGGCGGACGAGGGAGCGCTGTCATATCGGATGGCCAGCGCCCAGCGGTGAGGGGGAGAGAAGCCGCCCCCAGGACGAGCTGTGTCGGCCGCACGGCGCCCTTGTCGCCATGGCGCCCTGTGCGGCCGCACTGCTCTGACACCCCTAAGACCGGCCCTGACATAGAGTTCACTCCCCACTCCTCCTGCAGCACTCCGGACACACAGTCTGGCTGGTATCCCTTTAGAGCTGTGGACTCACTCCCCACAAGTCTATGTTCTCAGGATCCCGGGCAGCAGCAACATCAGTTCATTCTTAAAGGAGCCCGCGCTATCTCAGGGCTATACTAGCTTTAAGACATTAAAGAGGAACTGGATTCTGGAAGCTGTGTCAAAAATTCCAGGTAGAGGGCAAAGAACTAGTCACCAGTACTGCCTGCGGTCTCCCTTTAGCTGATCCTTCATGTTGGAGCCTTCATGTTGGAGCCATGGTGGAAATAAGGACAATGAACAGCACAGTAGTGACATCACTATATCTCACTCCAAATCTCATAAGACTAGCAGTCAGAGGCAGCAGTGGTTTAGATCTCACACTGTAAATATACAGCTTTGAGGCTATAGGTACAGGGGTGCCTTTTTACCATCATATAGCTAGAAGTGCATTGCTATTTTTCAAGGAATTCTGGACAAAAGGTACATATTTCAGGGTACTGCTTAGGAACAATTAACATTTCTATATTTTTTTCTATGGCATAGCAAATGTTAACTTTTTAGCTTAGTTTTAATTTAATATAAAATTATTATGAGGAAAAATATGTGAGCAATGACTATAGAGATAAAGGCAACCTATTCACTCAGGCATATTGTGTCTTATGGGTAAATCTAGCCCTGGTTGTATCACAGACAGCCATAAAACATAACAGAGGTTATTACAGAGGATGTTAATGGAAATATATTGTGATTTTGTACATATTTTTTATAATGTTTAGGACGAAAAAGTACACATTGCACATAAATAATACGAAATTCAAGAAAAAATGTGGTAGGGGGTTCCCATACAGGCAAACCAAATCAATCAAAAACTCCCTGAAAAAAATATCAATTCAAATTAATACAAATTCCCAAGGGGTACTGAACCCTAAAAAATATGGAAAAGGAAGACCTAACTGTTATAGAAATTAATACACCCTCCTGCGCATTAATACACCCTCCTGCGCCATATTATTTCCAGTGCATTGATCAGACGCACCAAAAAGACACAAACATATGTTCCTTTCATAAAGGCAGATATGTATCCAAATGATACCTCATTCTCAAAGCAAATGCATCCACGCCAAGCAAATAAATCCACTAATTGCGCAGGGGCCCTCGCTCTACAGCCGGCGGATCGCTTGTATGGTAACAGGCACCGCTGCCTGTTTTAAAATTTTGGCCGTTTCCCGCTCGCGCTCCCAGCGGCGCGTGCGTGTCTGGGCGGACGTCTAAAGACGCCCGCTCAGATCTAGAGAGCTCCGGGCCGGCCGTTTTTTTACTACGGCCGGCCCGGAAGTGGTTAATAAATTTGCACATTTTTAAATAAGCATTTTTTTTTAATTCCCAGGGAGTACATCCCTACTGGGGGTTAGTTCTTCCTTTTTCTAATATGCAGTCTACTGGGCAGCCAACAGCTGAAGCTCTTGGCTCATTTTCATATGCATTCTTCTGCCTTTTCTAAAAAAGTCCGTTATTTACAGAGATCAAAAGCTGAAGCTGAAATTTACACCCAGAGGTAAATGAGTCAAAAGAGTGACTTATCCTTTGCTAGAGGGATAAAGCTTGTCAAAGCTTTATTCAGAGACACCCAACTCCAAAGGACTACTTTTGCTGTGTTTTCTTTTTATCTAATGCATAGCACTTTGGGAGTGATTGTGTCACTATTGTAGCCCTCCTGTGGCGCCGGCTCCTTTAACCCCTTCATGACTGAGGCCTTTTAAAAAATAATAATTCTGCACCCATGCTATATTCCACATTTTAGGCCTGAAAATTACTTTAAACCCCCAAACATTATATATTTTCTGAAAGCCAAGACCCTATAGAATAAAATGGTGGCAGATGCAAATTTTTATGTTGCACAATATTAGTGCAACTCCTTATCAAACCCCATAATTTAGTGAAAAATGCACTTAAATGCCCCAAGGCACAATAAAAATACCCATTTGTTTAAAAAATATAAAAGATGAGGTTACAATAAATAAATAGATACACCAGATGCCCAGGTAAAAAATTGCGTGCGTCTGTGAAACGGCGACAAAATTCAGTACACCAAAAAGTCCATAGATGACGTTTTAAAAGCCCCCACAGGTCATTCGTTTAGAGATACCCAAAAATACTGGCCCTAGAATTATTGTTCTCACTCCGGCGTGTGCGGCGATACCCAACATGTGTAGTTTTCATACATAGGCACACCCGTGTTTACGTGAAGACGTGCATGCTCTTCACGTAAACAGGGGACAGGGGACTTTACATTTTTTTTACATTTTTTTTTTCTTTAATGTTAATTTTAAAAACTGTCAACCCCCCCCCCATGTGATAGCAGATGGTGGTGACAGGTACTCTTTAAGGTGATGCTGGGGGTCCGACAGACCCCCAGTGTCACCTTTACACTCTCAATAAGCTATTGAAATGCAGATCGCACTTCAGGAGCCCAGCACTGTCAGCTAGGGGATCGGGAGTGATGCATCGCTCCCGGTGCCATAGAACAGGGAGGGGATCGACGATTGGAGGTTCGTTCATCTCCTCCCCAGCTTCCCGCTGCTACCAAAGAAGTTGCTCCTGGGCCCGTAGGAGGGACAACGGAGCCCGGGAAACACAGCGGGCGGGGCACCTGTTCACCGACCCGTAGAAGCGATCTGGCGGCAGCTGAGCCGCCAGAAATGCTTCTACTGTAAAGCCGACAGGGAGTCTGTTTTTGCCGCCGGGAGTCTGTTTAAACAGCCCCGATGCCAGTGACGTACACTGTACGTCGCAGGTCGTGAAGGGGTTAAAGGTGCCCATACACCTTACAACTATCGCAAGACTTTTGTCTTGCGATGGTTGTAAGCTAATTAAAAGCTTGTACGATCTGCCCATCTCGGACAGGCAGATCGTACTTGCGATGACTGCAACGAGGGGCGGGCTTCCGATGACTGCAAACTGGCACACCTGCAAACTGGCACACCGGCCCGTTCAGCAGTTGTCGAACAAGCAGGCCCCTAACCCACCGAGAATCGTACGATTCTTGGTGGGTTTTCAAGCCTGCTTGTTCGCCAGAAGGCACAGTAGAAACGGTCGCACGCCTTCCATACACTTTGCGATTATCGTACGATTGCGGGATTTCCCACGATTCTCGTACGATAATCGTACAGTGTATGGGCACCTTTAGAGTGAACTCATGTTTCAGCTGCAGGAGGAGCAGGAGAGCAAAGATTTGTGGGGATTGATTTCACAGCTGAGGAGGAATCCTATCTGACTGTGTGTACATTGACTACATTTCCCAGAGTGCTACAGGAGGAAGGGGAAGTGAGTTCTGAGTGGAGAAGATTGCTGGATTAATTCCAGGGTAAGGAGACACAGGACACAGACTGTCATTTCTGTGCTGTGCAGCCAGAGAGATAGAGAGACTGTACTCACTTATCACTAGGGTTACCAAATGTCCAGGATTCACCTGGACAGTCCGGGTTTTGAATACTGTGTCCAGGTTTCATGGCAGCAGAAATCCGGACACAAGATGTCAGGCAGACATGGGCAACCAAAATTAAGATAGGGGCTACTGGTCCCCCACTGAAAATAGTCTCAACTGTGATATGTGCATATGAATAAGGCGTGACTCATTCTCCACAAAAAAATGTCTGCATGTTGCTAGAGTGTTCCGGTTTCACTTGAAGAAAAGGTGGCAACCGTACTTGTCACAGGTGTAGTCCTGAAGTGACATCTGCTACACAGAAGAATTTGCTGCTTGCTCCTGTCTGGAAGACGATCGGCTGATACTGTGAGTGAGGTGCCATCCTGTTGAGAGGCCATCGCTATATACACAGTTGTGTGAAAAAGTGTTGGCCCCCTTCCTGATTTTTCATTGCTTTGCACGTTTGTCATATATTGTTATGGGGACCGTTCATGCGACTGCGTGGCTCAGTGCGATCCGAACTGCCCCCCGCCCGAACTGCTCCCTGACTCTTTTTTGCAGCGCTGATTAGTGCGGTTTCCATACAGCTTTCAATGGAACCGCGCTAATTAGTGCGGTTTTGGGCATTTTTTATTGCGTTTATGCGCTGAAACGCAATTAAAAACGACCAAAATCTCCCTTTTGAAATCAGTGGTTTCCAGATCAGCATGGAAACCGCACTGATCTGCAACTGCATTGGTGTGAATGGGGCCTAATACTGATGGGACCTGGGACCAGCGTGGGGAGAAAAAAAAAGTTAAAAAAAACACACGCATATACTGCAGCTCAGGACCTGGAGATAGAGGGGGAGAAAGAGTAAAACAAAAAATGCACTGTAGCTTAGGACCGGGAGACGAAGGGCGGAGAGAAGTAAAAAAAAAAAAACCACGAACATGCTGCAGCTCAGAAACGGGAGACAGAGGGGGGAGAGAAACAACACTCACCTACCAAGTCCACAGAGGAATGTTTTCATGGCTGTCAGACGGCAGGTACAGCCACACTGACTCCACAGTCGCACACAGTGGCACAGGCACAGCAGAGGGAACCTAGGGGCGGGGTCCACCTCACATGGGGTGGAAGCTCGGAGCCCCACACCGCACTGACCACTAGGATTTTCCCGCCCTCACCCTTCAGCACCCTCCGGCGGCCGCTTGACTTGCCTTGCGGTAGCGCCGGGCCTGCGCCCCCTCCCACCCCTGAACGCAGGGAGCCGGCCGGCTTGTGTTCCAGTGTGTTCCAGAGCCCGAACGCTCTGGAACGCAGTCTTTGTGGTGTGAACCAGCCCGAAGCCAAAATGGAGAAGTCGACCCTTACTGCGTCCATAGAAATTAAGAGGCTAAGTAGCAGCCAGGTGCTGCTAATCAAATGCCCCTGATTAAGTTGGTTTGTTTGCTCAGAAGAATAACAATAGTAGCACCCTAATATTTTAGGGGGATGCAGCATGATAATAAATACAATCAAACTCTTTAAAGGGGTGGAGGGGGGAACGTATTTGTTTCCAGTTTAAGAATTTTTAGTAGGATAATAAAGTCAAGATTAATAAGCTCAGGCTGTTAGCTATAAAAAATTGTAGAATGTGCATGAGGTGTAATTAAACATGAATGTGCCATTTCAACATTCCTAGACCACTGGCTTACTTTATATAAGTGAAGTGCGATTGTCTATGTGTTCGAATATATGATATCTTATCTTCAAAATTGCCTTTTAACTTTTCTAAATTTCTTTTTGATGCCCTCCCTCATACTTGTATCAGTCCATCTATCTATGTATTTATATACATTTCAATGACCCAGCCAAAAAGTGCATTGTAGTCAGGCTGGGAATGCATAGATATATGAGAACACTTTGGAGGAAAAGTTATTCTGGCTGCCAACCTAACCCCCTGCTGCCTCCTGGCTGCTTAAGGAATGCCGTCACATGCAGAGTTTCATAGCAAATCTGACTGAGCCAAAATTAGCAGCAAGTTCCCGCTGGAGACCTGACAGACAAGAAGCTAGATGGTTTGCTGAAATGTTATAATATGCACTGTGGAAAACAGTGAAGATCACCTTACACAGTAAGGTGCAAGCTTTATCTACATCCTTACATGTAATTACCCGCAGATTCACCTTGTGATAGTGAGATTTTTTTTCACATCCTTTACTTACTGATAAGAATTTTTATAATATCAGTAAAATCAATGCAAATCCTGTATATATTATTATTATTATTATTATTATACAGGATTTACAGTTGTGTGAAAAAGTGTTGGCCCCCTTCCTGATTTTTCATTGTTTTGCACGTTTGTCACACTTTAATGTTTCAGATCATCAAACAAATTTAAATATTAGTCAAAGATAACACAAGTAAACACAACATGCAGTTTTTAATAGGAAGGTTTTTATTATTAAGGGAAAACAAAATCCAAACTCTATATAGCATTTACATTATCTTTCCCAGAGTGTAATGTTTCCATTGTTAGCCATTGGTTTAAATTGCTAGTTCAATTTATTCCAGGGCTATTTATAAAATAGATCTACTACTCAAACCTACTCTTCAACATTCAGTAAAGATGAACTCTAGGCAGATATGAAATATACAAATTAGAGCAGCTCTTTTTAAGTTAATACAACATTGAATGTATATTTGTAAATACATGAAGTGTAAGTACCTGAATTTGACCTGGCATCAGCGTCTTTCAGTTCTTGTACAGCAGAGTTCAGAGTAAGAGAGGAAGAACCAGCACAAAGATCCAATCAGTTCATATGCTGACAAGAAGTATGCTGATAGGACAGTTAGATGAGCTCATCACTGTTCTGATTCATCTTCACTGTCCACTAACAGGCCAGGGACGGGCCCATGACATTCAGAGATAAGAGATAGTGTGTTGAATGGTGCTGGCCCTTATTCAACCTGTAAGACATCTAGTGGCAGAAAAAACATCTAGTGGCAGAAGAAAAGAAATGCAGGGCAGCCCCAGATTGAAGGTGACTATTGCAGCAAAAGCACGCACATGAACTTTAATGGCATCCCAGTCTTAGTCGATAGGGTTCGATATTGAGTTAGCCCACCCTTTGCAGCTATAACAGCTTCAACTCTCCTAGGAAGGCTGTCCACAAGGTTTAGGAGTGTGTCTATGAGAATGTTTGACCATTCTTCCAGAAGCGCATTTGTGAGGTCGGGTACTGACATTGGACGAGAAGGCCTGGCTCGCAGTCTCCGCTCTAATTCATCCCAAAGGTATTCTATTGGGTTGAAGTCAGGCATCTGTGCAGGCCAGTCAAGTTCCTCCACCCCAAACTCGCTCATCCATGTCTTTATGGACCTTGCTTTGTGCACCGATGCACAGTCATGTTGGAACAGGAAGGGGCCATCCACAAACTGTTCCCACAAAGTTGGGAGCATGAAATTGTCCAAAATGTTTTGGTATGCTGATGCCTTAAGAGTTCCCTTCACTGGAACTAAGGGGCCAAGCCCAACCCATGAAAAACAACCCCACCGCATAATGCCCCTCCACCAAACTTTACACTTAGCACAATGCAGTCAGGCAAGTACTGTTGTCTTGGCAACCACCAAACCCAGACACATCAATCGGATTGCCAGACAGAGAGGCGTGATTCGTCACTCCAGAGAACATGTCTGCACGTCTCTAGAGTCCAGTGGCGGCGTGCTTTACACCACTGCATCCCACGCTTTGCATTGCACTTGGTCATGTAAGGCTTGGATGCAGCTGCTTGGCCATGGAAACCCATTCCATGAAGCTCTCTATGCAATGATGTTGTGCCAATCTGAAGGCCACACGAAGTTTGGAGGTCTGTAGCTATTGACGTTGGCGACTTCTGCGCATTGTACACTTCAGCATGTGCTGAGCCTGCTCTGTCATTTTACATGGCCTACCACTTCATGGCTGAGTTGCTATTGTTCCCAGTTGTTTCCACTTTGTTATAATACCACTAACAGTTGACCGTGGAATATTTAGTAGCAAGGAAATTTCACGGAAGGATTTATTGCACAGGTGGCAACCTATCACGGTACCACACTTCAATTCACTGAGCGACCCATTCTTTCACAAATGTTTGTAGAAGCAGTCTGCATGCCTAGGTGCTTGATTTTATACACCTATGGCCATGGAGGTGATTGGAACACTTGAATACAGTGATTTGGAGGGGTGCCCCAATACTTTTGGAAATATAGTGTGTGTGTATATACATACTGTATGTATATATGTATATATATATATATATATATATATATATATATATATATATATATGTGTGTGTGTGTGTGTGTGTGTATGCATATATAAAATTTTCATGGGGTCGGGGGTTTCTGCATCCAGGGACAAGCATCTCTCCCAAACTGCAGGTAATCACTCCATGAAAGGGCACAGCGGACGCTTCTGTATGGATACACCTGGGATTCCTGCTGCAAGAATCCTTCATAGTGACCTGTTGCTGTAATCAACCAGCAATGGGCCATTATAGCAGTGTTCTACTGCTGTAGGGAGAGAGGCTGAACAGAGCTGTATTGACATTGTGTTTATATTCATTTATATAGAACACTTTTTTAAAGTGATCTGTAGAAACAATGGAAGCCCAGGAGCTGATTGTTTCAGCTCCTGGACCTTGGTTCAAGACCTTGGCCACAGCAGGAACACACAAGATGTGGTGTGGATTGTTTTACTATTATTATTATATAAACTGCTCTCCAGCAAAATCCTCTTAAACTACATCTTCATTCAACAAGGACAGATTTAGGACCCATTCACACCAGTGTGCATCAGTAATGAGCAAGTTGCTACAATTCCATTTATTGTTAATGGAACCCTAAAACACCTTACATTGACACTAAACTCAGCAGTTAAATGTTAAAAATGCATTCAATTACCTTAAAGTGATATTAAACCCTCAGATTTTTAAACATAAAACAATACTGTAATGTGTGCCTTACTGTAATCCATGGTTGTTTCCATTCTCTTTGCTGCTCTTCCTTTTAAATCTGTATCTGTTCTCATGCTCTGCAGAACTTCTGTTTTGCAGCAGACTGCCTTGTCTCAGGAATGGATACACGGTGTCTGTGTATTAGTTTGTATAGGCTAGTAACCTGAGCCAGCACTACAGGAAGAGGCTGAGCTGAAAAGGAAAGTTCTCCCCAAGCATGAGAAGACATGAGGATTTAAAAGGAAGAGCAGCAAAGAGAAGGGAAACAACCATGGATTCAAGTAAGGCGCACATTACAGTATTGGTTTATGTTAAAAAATCTGAGGGTTTAATGTCACTTTAACTATTAACAAAAATGTATCCTATTTGTGTATCATTCGGCTGTAATTTCCCAAATCATCTCTAAATTGGTGCTGACACTGTCCTTCCTTCTGGAGGGTGGCTACTTTCTTTCCCTATGGTCTCTGTATGTGATGTAAACTAGCCACTACTTAAAGCTTACTCCTGTGATGGACTACAATCTCAATACAAATTATTAAGCTAAATATTATTAAACTAAACATGAGATTGTAGTCCATCACAGGAGTAAGCTTTAAGTAGTGGCTAGTTTACATCACATACAGAGACCATAGGGAAAGAAAGTAGCCACCCTCCAGAAGAAAGGACAGTGTAAGCATGAATTCAGAGATTATTTGAGGTTTTACAGCCAGATGATACCCAAATAAGCTACATTTTTGTTAATTGTTAGGAGCTTGAATGCATTTTTAACATTTAACTCCTGAGTTTAGTGTCACTTTAAAATGCATATGCACTGCAATGCTGTTGTCTTGTACCAGTCTTGCCACTCTCCGTTCTGCCCTAACATTGACAAGTCGCTGACGGCCACAATCCTGACAGTCCAGTCTTTAAACACTATAACAACAGCTGCTCTTGAACATTTAACGAATTCTGCTGTTTTGCTGATACTCGCACCATGGCTCCGAGCGCCAACAATCATCCCACGTTCAAAGGCTGTTAAATCGCGTTGTTTACCCATATCTTCAGCAAAAAATCACTTCTACTGTCGTGGTAAACAACCTGGTTCCCTATTTATAATGGTCTGGCCCTCTAGCAACTTCAGCGTGAAATTATAGCTAATTATAGCTAATTTGCCTACAAATGTCATAATAATCTGGCCACTCAGTGTATAGACAAAATATAACATTGGAGGAAACCTGAGCATTTAATAGAATCTAAAATTTAAAATATTCTTTAGAAGAAAAAAAATGTTTTTACTGATTAATTTTCCTGTCCACATAATAGGATCAAATAGTATAATATACCAATTACTTTTATTTAGATTTCTTGTTTGTATGCTGATTTATTCATTACATGCTTGTACTTTACATTTCCATGTTCTCCTACAAAGTCTTTGCTTAGTAGTCAATGTGTATGCAGAGCAGATTTTCCTAAAAAAAACAAAACCTTTATAACAAAGTATAGCAATGTATAGCAGACTAGTTTTGGGACAGTGGTCTTGTGAGGTGTAGGAATAGGGCTGACTGCCAGGGTGAGGGGGAGAGGGAGCTATGTTTGTAGCTGAAAAAGAATGCAGGCGCCTTCTGGTATAAAACTGTCACATAAGTAAATAAGATGTTAACAATGTCTCCTGCAGGGCTTCAATCAATCAGAATGGGTCTTCTGGGGACTATTATATTCTGAAAAAGACAGGCTGTTTATATAAGAAGTGACCCAAAGGTATAAGTGATAGACTATTGCTTTTACAAGTGACTTAGTGGTAGTGGTTTGTTGTTTAACAGACATCTTCAATTAGACTGCCCAAGCACTTAATTGGGCGGTTGGACATGCAGGCACGATGCGATCATCCTCAGACAAAAACACTGTGGACCACCATAAATACGTGCAAATGTGGCTCAGCCAAGCTTGCAATACCCGGTCTAGGGAGGAGGAAGCCTCTGGGTGGCATCTATGATGCATCTGCAAGGAAGCTATAGCCATTTTATAGAAAAGATTTCCCCTGCTGAATGGCTGCCTGGGATTGTTTATGGTTGTCACAGATGTCATTTTTTCTAGCAGTTTTTAACATGATTGGGAGATATTAATGTATAGCTTTTGCCCCTGAACAACTTTCAGCTAATATTGTGAATGGCAGAAAACTTTAGATTTTCTACAAGCAATCAATATAGTTAAGATGCTGCAATGGACAAATTGTGGCAACATTCCAAGGCCCAAAACCTCTGCAAAGCTAGCCAAGGGGTTCCAGGCCACAAGCAGGATCCATCTCACACCTGGAGATCTCAGAAGAAAACATAGGCCACGCAACTGCTGTCTTTATAAATTTTATAAATGTAATAAAAACGTATTGTTCTTTTGGCATCCATCTCCCATCAGACAAAGTCTACGAATTGACACGTTTTAGCCTGGTATAGTGCTTAATTGTAAAGTTAAGTAGACTATGAGGGGTAGGCACATTTATAAATCCATAATATCTCATAGTATAGAAAATCTAAAGATGTCTGCATTTGAAAATATTAGAAGATCTACATAATCATCAATTTGACCCCGTTAACGGTTAGAAAATCGAACAAACGTTCCAAAAATAATTTGTTTTTCGAATGAAATTCTAACCGTGTATAACCAGCTTTTCTTATGTGGTACCACATAAACGATTAATATGGTACCACATAAACGCTTAATACATAAGCTGAAATCTATGGGCATAGATGAAATGGTGTGTACATGGATAGAGAACTGGCTACAGGAACGTGTCCAGACATAAATGTCTCAGATTGGTCTAAGATCAAGAGTGGCGTGTCCCAGGGTTCTGTGCTAAACCCCATACTGTTTAACCTGTTTATTATTGATATTGGGGAAGGTCTTAAAAGCCATGTTTCTGTGTTTGCTGACGATACTAAAATTAGGAGGGTAATGTACACAGGCTTAGACATTATAACATTACAAAAGGACCTGGATAAAATAGGGGAGTGGGCAACTATATGGCAGATGAGGTTTAATGTTGAAACATTTAAAGTAATGCTTTTTGGGGATAAAAACAGGCAAGCACATTAATGGGTACTCCACTAGGAAAGTCAGAAATGGAATAAGATTTGGTGGTCATAGTAGACCACAGACTGAATAATAGCTTGCAATGCCAGGCTGCGGCAAACAAAGCTAACAGAATACTGTCATGCATTAAAAAGGGAATGTTCTGTAGAGATAAGCAATAATTTTGCTACTACAGTTGTGCTCATAAGTTTACATACCCTGGCAAAATTTATGATTTCCTGGACATTTTTCAGAGAATATGAATGATAACACAAAAACCTTTCTGTCACTCATGGGTAGTGTTTGGCTGAAGCAATTTATTATCAAAGGACCTGCGGGAAAAGGTAGTTGAACTGTATAGAACAGGAAAGGGATATAAAAAGATATCAAAGGAATTGAGAATGCCAATTAGCAGTGTTCTAACTCTAATCAAGAAGTGGAACATGAGGGGTTCTGTTGAAACCAAACCACGGCCAGGTAGACCAACTATACTGTCAGCCACAACTGCCAGGAAAATTGTTCGGGATGCAAAGAAAAACCCAGAAATAACGTCAGGTGAAATACAGGACACTCTGAAAAAATGTGGTGTGGCTGTTGCAAGATGCACAATAAGGAGGCACTTAAAGAAAGATGGGCTGCATGGTTGAGTCGCCAGAAGAAAGCCATTACTACACAAATGCCACAAAGTATCCCGCTTACAATATGCCAAACAGCACAGAGACAAGCCTCAAACCTTCTGGCACAAAGTCATTTGGAGTGATGAGACCAAAATTGAGCTTTTCGGCCACAACCATAAACGCTACATTTGGAGAGGAGTCAACAAGGCCCATGATGAAAAGAACACCATTCCTACTGTGAAACACGGAGGTGGATCGCTGATGTTTTGTGGATGTGTGAGATACAAAGGCACAGGAAAGTTGGTCAGAATTGATGGCACAATGAATGCAGTATGTTATCAAAAGATACTGGAGGACAATTTGCATGCATCAGCCCGGAAGCTGCGCATGGGAAGTGCTTGGACATTCCAACATGACAATGATCCTAAACACAAGGCCAAGTCGACCTGTCATTGGCTACAGCAGAATAAAGGGAATGTTCTGGAGTGGCCATCTCAGTCTCCTGACCTCAATATCATTGAGCCACTCTGGGGAAATCTCAAACGTGCAATTCATGCAAGACAACCCAATAATTTACAGGACCTGGAGGCTTTTTGCCAGGAAGAATGGGCAGCTTTACCATCTGAGAAGATAAAGGTATTCACACATGCCACAAAAGACTTCAAGCTTTCATTGATGTTAAAGGGGCAAAGGAGCGTATTAAGAACTGGGGTATGTAAACTTTTGATCAGGGTCATTTGGGTAGTTTCTGTTGTCATTATGATTGAAAAAGAGTAAACACGGTTGATTGATAATAAATGGCTTCAGCCAAACACTACCCATGAGTGAAAGAAAGGTTTTCGTGTTATCATTCATATTCTCTGAAAAATGGCCAGGAAAGGAAGTGAGGTGATTAAGCGGGGACATGATTTTGATGTACAAAATATTGGGTGGTGATGGCAACATCAGCCATAAACTTTTTACTGTAAACTCCCTAAAAAAGACTAGTGGCCACCACCTAAAATTGGTGGAGAAAAGATTTAACCACAGGGGGCGTAGGGGCTTCTTTTCAGTTAGGGCAGTTAAAGTCTGGAACTCGCTGCCACAAGCAGTGGTATCAGCAGAGAGTGTTGAATCATTCAAAAAGCATTTAGATACTTTTATAGTGGTAGTGGTATCAGCACATACAGATCGTCTCGCCGGGTGACACTCGGTTACCGCTCCGGGTGTCACCCAGCCTCGGGACGCCCCTGCATACAGACGTACAGGTATTCTTGAAAACTAGACCACACAGGGACTCGTGTACACACACACAGACAAACAAAGGTTGAACTCGATGGACCTATGTCTTTATTCAACCTCAAATACTATGAAAATATAAACAAAAATTATGTTTTACTTTGCATCACAGTCATTTCCAGCAAAAGATGTTCAGGTCTAAAAAAAAAGCCTACAGCCCAACTCCATGCTCACCCCACCCTCCACTCTTCCCTCCTATCCACCTGAGCCCCCCAAACTGTATGTTTTTCTCTTTTTTAGATATGTGCAATAAAATCCCTTTCTAGATCCTTGATCTGAGAAGAAGTCTGGCAGAGCAGGAAAGGGGGGTACGCGTGTTCGCCCCCACCCCTGCACCATACCAGGCCACATGCCCTCAACATAGGGAGGATGCTTTGCCAGGGAGGACCCCCTGGAAAAGCACCTTGTCCCCATGTTGATGAGCACAAGGGCCTCTTCCCCACAACCCTGGCCCAGTAGTTGTGGTGGTCTGCGGACAGGGGGACTTAAAGGAATCTGGTGGGCACCCAGATCCTGTCCCCCCTGATGCATGAGTAAGGGGTAGTTGTTACCCCTACTCATTCACCAAATACAGTAAAATAGTAAACAAACACACCACACTATAGAAAAAGTCCTATATTTGAAAAAAAGAACCCACCACACAGGTTTTTGACAATTCCTTTATTAAAAACAAAAAGCTTTATGATGTCATTTCAGCGTCGATCATATCACCCAGCAAAGTAAAGACGCCCGCAGACCCGACAAAATATATATATATATATATTGGCCACTCACTGCCCAACAAAATGTTTACATTGGGCAGTGGGTGAGAAATAATCAAAGCCTGCTTTTGGCTATTTCAAGTTGAAATAGCCAATAGCACACTGGCTATTGCACCTGTCCACTGCTTAATGTCAATAACACAGGACCTGACCTGAGAGAAAACTTTCTCTCTCTCAGGTCCACTCCTCTGCGGGAGCAATAGCCATCCTGCTATTGGCTATTTAAAATTGCAACAGCCTCTGGCTAATGTCAAGCGGCAAAGGAGAGGACCTGAGAGAGAACTTTCTCTTTCAGGTCCGCTCCTCTGCAGATTGACATCAGCAGTGGGCAGCAGCAATAGCTAGCCTGCTATTGGCTATTTCAAATTGTAATAGCCAATAGCAGGCTGGCTATTGCTCCGTCCACTGCCTGATGTCAATCAATAGAGAAGCAGACATTCCTATGTAACGCTGCTGCATGTATCAACGTTCTGGTAGGGGATTTTAGGGGGACACATTTTGGGGGAGGGTTTTGGCATTGGGGTTCCCCTTAAAATTCCGACTAGACCTAAAAGGTGTGGTATGAATTGCTGGAGTTAATTGCACACTTTTTTTATTGTTTCTGTGGACTGTGAAAAGTTAAAAAGAAAAAGTAAACATTTAATGTCACTATTCGGCAATGTAATTATTGTTTTAAACTCATCCGAAATTAACGAAAATGTCAGATTCGTTCTAATCCGAATGCCAAAACGAATTGACTTTCAGACCCGAATCCCGAAAAACGAAATAAGGAAATATCCGAAACTAAACTAATTTTTTGCTAGCGTACATTTTTTTAAATCTATATACTTTTTCCAGATGTACTATACCACTATACTTTCTTCAGAATAGTCATATGACACACTAGACCTTCTTCCTCCCCGCTTCTTCTTGGGTGATGTGGTGATGAAACTAACCCCGTATTCTGACCTGGTCCCTCCTAAACACAGTGTACCCTTAACACTGTGTTTTAGAGCAGTACATTTGTGGAATTCCGAGTTGTATCAGCTGGAAGTAAAGACAAAAAAACTTATATATGTCTTTCTCAGTGAATCCAATATACAAAAGGTATGGGAATTCGTAGTGAATCCTACACAGAATCCTACACAGACAAACACATACAATCACATATAGGTTGAACTGGATGGATCTGGAACTCTGTAACGCTGCTCTCTGCCTCAATACACAATGAATGAGGGTTCTGTGGTGTCACCCCCTTAGGAGCGGGGCTATTATGCCCATTTACTAGTAAGTACTAAGTATATTTCGTGGGGAAAAAGAAGTGCGGGGGGTGTAATGTCAGCCCCAGACTGAAGATGAGTAGTGCAACCTTGACTGAATTTATGATTTGCAGATTCTGCTATCTGGGGCTCTGTTAGAGAGTTTCCCTAATTTACTTTCATGGTGACAATTTCACCAGACAGGCATTGAGAGAAAATCACTAAAGACAATTCATAGAGAAATAAAAATAATCTTTGCTAGTGGAGTGCGCAATGTTAGGTGCTAGCTCAGCTTGTTATTATTGTCTGCGTCCCAGTTTAAGATTTTCCCATCATTTCTGTATGGTTAACCATTGTCACTGTGAAATTAAATGAGGGGAAATCTCCCCAGATAGCAATAAAAGCCTAATAAGGATTGTTAATCTTCCCTAATCTTTCAAAAACTAAAAAAAAAAGTTTGTGCTAGACATACACTTTAAGATACACAAATAACTCCTGCTTTTATAGGAATACAAGTATAAGGTGGTCTATACTTACAGATACAACATAGACAAACAATGCAGGTAACAAAATGTAACAGTAAACTGCTTGGCACGATTTAAATACTCCCTCCTGTAAAAAAAGGTGACCAACCAGTGGTAGAGATATATTATGTAAATTGCATAATAGCTGATCCTATGTAGTTTCTGGAGACAATGAGGTTGCTTGTTTGGGGCCATGATTGTAATTAGTACTAACAGCTCTTTTGTTGTGATATGCTAATGCATGTTTTCCTTAAGTTCATTAATCCCCTTTTCATGCTCAGAGAGAGAAGACAGGATAAATATGCCCTCCCAGGCTCCTAAATGGCACATTTATAGCCCCTGTCTATGTTTTTGTTCGGAGATTAATAGCTCCTCTCAGCAGGAATTCAAATAAACCAGTCACCTCCCATCAAGTTCAATATCCCAACAGCTCTAGTCCCATTTTTTATCACAAATTAATGGATGACCTTATATGTGACCAGTGGTCAGTGTTTTTCACGTAATGGAAAAGTAGGACAAGACTTATGAAAAATATTGCACAGTTTGCATTTTCTGCAGCTTGCTGTCTCTTTGAGTTAATGTATGTTATACGAGAAAACAGCATATGATTACATTTTGGCTCCCACTGTTAACATTTCAGTTTATTAGTGGAAATAAGCATTTTGAGAGCATTTCTATTGTTCAAGAAATTGACCCATTCTGAGAAAAACAGGATTGCTGAAACTCTGAAAGTATATGTAAACTCAATCGCTAAAATCCCATATAAGCTTTAACATGATAATGTTATTTCCAATATTTCAATAATACCTACATCAGTAATACTCAGTGATTCTGCCTTGACAGTCCATGACATTCACTTCCTGTTATAGGGTGACAATACCTCGTCCCTGTCTCCCAATTGAGCCCCTGCATTGTCACACAGCCAACTGAGAGCACAACATAGGCTAAGCGTACTTGGGTCACATCAATAAACTTGATGGTAATGCAACCATTATTGGAGTGCTTGCAAAAAGGCAGACAAAGATCAGCAACATCGAGATGCAACAAAGAATAAAAAAAAGGTGAAAGTAAGTGTTTTATTTTTTAAAATTGGCAGTTTATTATACACAAGGATGCACCATGCTTTAGCAAGTAAAATGTCATTCACTTAGGTTTTGCATCTACTCTAAGAACAAAAAACAAATAATTAGACTTGTTTCCTGCACCTATATCTTGCCAGCCTTGGGCCCAGACACAGAAATGATTGGCTCCTCTCTGGAACTTTTTAGAGCGGGACAGACATTCTCTTGCCTTCATTTCACCCCACGCATCTCCTTCAGGACTATTTTTTTTTTTATATGAATCCCACTTAAGCGAGTGATGTAACAGATGTTAGCATGCGTTTAGTTGAGGTGGCCCTTTCATTTTAAATGGGCTTCCAGTGGACCTATAACCAAAACCACTCACTTTTGGTAATGCAATGCATTATAGTGCATTACTATGCATTGTCATATGCTTCAGCACTGGTGCATTGCCTTAGTACATTTGGGTGCCTTTCAAAATAAATGAATCCGCAGTGTGACAACGCATATAATGCACATTACTGCAAAGCAGAGATGTGAACCCGGCCTGAGTTACCTATAATATATTTTTATTAACTCCTTCATCCCCTCCTTCCCTTAACTGTATTTTTTTCTGATTTTTTATTTCTTACTATTTATCTGTCAACTTTTTAAATGGCATTGATTTGTTTTTGGAGCACAACATTCCATTTTTTTTTATAACAGAAAGATAATTTTAGTACCTTTAAAGAAGAATCAAATCATAAAAAAATGCACTATGGATAATTTTGAAGTCACCTTAGTTCCCAGGCAGATGAACAAATTATGATTGAATGTTATTAAAATCTGGCTCTTTTTCACTGTGCTTAATATATGCCTTACTCACACTATAATTTAATTATGACCCAATACAACCCTATTCCTTTTGGTTTTCCTTGGAACAAAGATGATAACCCTAGGGCTGGGGGACAGCTACTAATATATCTGCACCATGCGTCCAGCCACTGTACATTAGACATGTAACCCAGCAAGAAATTTGTTTAGTTTCATTTTGGACCATCTGGATTCAGATTTTTACACCTTTAATTTTTCGGATCTCGGATCTGAAATTTGATTCAGTTTGTTTTTTATTTTGGCTCTTTTAGAATTATCTTTTCGGAATGAAGTCACATGACTGTGCCTATTATGCAACCTCCAACAGCCAAAAAAAAATCTGATTGGCCAGAGAACAGTCACAGGTCCGATTTTTCATTTAGTTTTGATACAAAATTTTGACGAATCCAATTCTTCGTTACAGTACCATTCAGATTTGTTCACATTCAGACTCGTTGAAACTTGGATGCATCCAAATGTCCGAATTTAGCGAAATTCGTATGAATATCCATTCTGAACAATTCTGAACAAAATGTACATGTCTTCTGTACCTCCTCATGTATCATTTGCCCCTCCCTTTTAGATTGTAAGCCCTCACGGGCAGCGCGCTCCTTACCATCTTGTCTTGAATTGTATTGTAATTATAATGTCTTCCTTATATTGTAAAGCGCTGCACAAACTGTTGGCGCTATATATATCCTGTATAATAATAATAATAATACACAACAGAAGTGCATATTAAAGCATCTCGGCATATTAAAGCATCTTCTGTTTGGATGCCTGTGCACCTTGTCCCTGCACTGATGCTCACAGAAACAAATGTATACTTTAAAAGCAGAAATATCCACAAATCATTGCAGATTTTAATATTGCATATGAGATCACACAAGTATTATCAGAGGAGCTGACTTCATTCACCTTAGTTCTCATATCTACATAGTTTTGTTTGCATTAAACTGGAAAACACTGCATCTATTTATAAAAGTCCATTTTACAGTATACCTGTAAACTTTACCATACATTTTCATTATTCATTTTACAAATGCAATACAGGTCAGTAGTCTCCTGCATTAGAATCTCTGCAAACCCAATGACCAAAACATAAGCTACTAGTACCATTATTTTATTTTTTTAGACAAATTACTATTTTGCACTGTCTGCTTAAATGCATTGGCACCCTCCCCAGACCTTTATATTGTCATTGATAATCCAGAATTTTCTTCTATACCTTTTAAGTAAATAGACTAAACTGGTCATTGGCATACTTAAAGGCTACAGACAATCCCAGACAGGGATTTTTAGAATGGAAGCCATGTAATTGTTTAGCCCTAGGTGTTTTGTGACAAAGGACTAAATCAAACTAATGACTGCTAAGCTTGATCAGGTCTTAAAGCCTATTGAAATGCACATTTGCTATAAGTCCAGTGTTATTTACCTAACTATGGACAGAAATATCCAAAATATAAACACACTAGTCTACCAAAGATATAGGTTACCCCATCTCATCTTTCTTCCCACCAGTTAAGGCTGCCCATAGACTTTAGAAGGTGGTCAGACACTATTAGGGCAGGTAATTTTCCAAGTGCTGCAGAGCACTCCAAAAACTTGCCAACCTAGCAGGTTTACAGGGCAGCCATCAGAAATTTTGGGGCCCTTACACAGCTTAAGGCCTTTTCGTTGGGCCTGGGGAAATGTCGGCGGTCACCAAGGCCCTCTTCCTCTTGTCCGGGCTGTGATTTGTTATTTTTCTACAGCTTGGAGTCAGCGGTGGAGCGCCAGGGCCCGGCTGCAGTTATGACCCTGGTAGATCTGCTACCAATAGGGTCGCCACCCTTTCTTCAAGTGAAACCCGAACACTCTAGCAATGCACTGACCTTTTTATTGGGGGAATAAGTCGCAGCTTATTCACATGTAAATAGCGCCGCCCATTCATATGTAAATATCACAGTGGAGAGTATTTTCAGTGGGGGGCCAGTGGCCCCTATCTTAATTTAGGTTGCCCCTGTCTGCCTGGCATCTTGTGTCCGGGTTTCTGCTGCCATAAGATCCGGACACAGCATTCAAAACCCAAACTGTTCGGGTGAATCCTGGACAGGTGGCAACCCTAGCTACCAACTTCAAGTTGTAGAGAGACTACAAATTTCAGCAATACCTTATAGAGCAATGCAGAATAGCGCTAACTATAGAGGACTACAAATCCCAGTAATACATTATACAGCAATGTAGAATACTGCCAACTATAGAGGACTACCATTCCCAGTAATACATTATACAGCAAAGCAAAATGACACCGGCTATAGAGGACTTTAAATCCCAGCAAAACATTGTTAAGCACTGCAGAATAATACCTTCAGCTACAGAAGACTACAAATCCCAGCCATACTTTATAAAGCAATGCAGAATACTATGAAGCTACATACTCTGTTTCTCTGGGATCATGGCCTAATGTCTCCATGGTTTCAGGAGATCTGTGCAGCATTTCAGGGGGGCTGTGCAGACTCTCAGGAGGTTGTTCAGTGGTCAGTGTGGGCACTAAGGTGGCCAGTGCGGGCTCTCTGGTGGCCAGTGCGGGCTCTGGGTGGTCAGTGCAGGCTGTGGGCAGTCAGAGGGGGCTCTGGGCAGTCAGTCGGGGTTCCGGGTGGACAGTAGGGGCTCTGGGCAGTCAGTAGGGGCCCCAGGCGGTCAGTAGGGGCTCCCGGCAGTCAGTAGGGGCTCCGGGCGGTCAGTAGGGGCTCTGGGCGGTCAGTAGGGGCTCTGGGCAGTCAGTAGGGGCTCTGGGCGGTCCGTAGGGGCTCCGGGCAGTCAGTAGGGGCTCTGGGCAGTCAGTGCAGGCTCACCTGGATGACGGGGTGCGGCCCAGACATCCGGGTCGGTGACTGGCCACAATTAGGCAGCAGTGTCCCTCTATTCAGGCATATTAGAGGGCCGCTCACTCCTCACTAGGGCCCGGAGAGGCCCCAGCGAGCAGTCCTCTAATATGCCTGTGGCCCTCTATTCAGGCATATTAGAGGGCCACTCGCTGGGGCCTCTCGGGGCCCTAGTGAGGAGAGAGCGGCCCTCTAATATGCCTGAATAGAAGGTTGCCACTGCCTTATTGCGGCCGGTCACCGACCTGGATAGCGAGGCGATTAGGGTCGGCCGGGCCTATTTGCAGGGGCAGGCCTTGAGCTGCAGCTCCACCTGCCCCTATGTTAATCCGGCCCTGGATGGGGGGACCTTTTGCAGACAATATGAGCGTCAGTCGGTGTCTCTCTCTCTTCCCCCCCAGCATCGGTCTCGCTCTCTCAGCGTCGGTAGATCTGTCTCTCTTATGTTAATCCGGCCCTGGATGGGGGGACCTTTTGCAGACAATATGAGCGTCAGTCGGTGTCTCTCTCTCTTCCCCCCCAGCATCGGTCTCGCTCTCTCAGCGTCGGTAGATTTGTCTCTCTCACTCCCCCCCCCTTCCTCTTCTCAGTGTCGGTAGATCTGTCTCTCTCACTCTTCCCCCCCCTCCTCCTCTTAGCATCAGTTTCTCTCTCACTCTTCCCCTGTCCTCCTTCTTCACAGAAAAGGATATACTTGACATACACCGTGCTCAACCTCCTCTCTCTGATGCTGGCAGAAGTGATACAGTGCGTGCCTGTAACTCTTTAAACAGGTGCTTGTTATATCCAGCTTCAGACAGAATAAGTAGAATGTGCAGCTATGCTAATAGCTCAACCTGTCAGAAGATGATACAGTGTGCGCACTGTGTCCAGTGACTGACAAGGTTATGCCAAACAGGAAGGGGTGGGTAAAATTTAGATCAGGGGGGGCCCGAGTTTAGTCTTGCCTAGGGCCGCACAATACCAAAATACACCACTGTTGACAGTAACATGTCTGCTGGGACTTATTATATTAATACTATAGTAATATGGTGTTCTAAACTAAAAGCACAGATTTAACAATAGGTAGGTCAAAAAAAATAACAATCCTAACACAACATGGACTACAAACAGTCTACATCATTGTTACAATTGGCGGTCGGTTTAATACATGGGCATGGGCAACAAACAGGAAAGCATTACAATATGCAGGCAATATATGGGCCAGTGTTACTATACAGACATAAGAAAAACACAACTGTTACAACATGTGGGCAAAAAATAGGCAATCATGACAATATTTGGGCAATGACAATAACCATGACAACAACAATCAATTGGGCTAATGGTACCCCAGGATCGAGAAAGGCGGGCCGATTTCTGAACATGTTGCGAGACAATTTCATGGACCAGATGGTGGAGGTTCCAACTAGGAAAAATGCCATCCTAGATTTAATCATTACTAATAATGCAGAGTTAATTGAGGCTATTGTAATTGGGGAGACACTGAGTAATAGTTATCACAATGTGATTACTTTGAATATTGAATACAGGAAAGGAAATAGGGCTGGAAGGACAAGAACCCTAAATTTCAGAAGGGCCAATGTCGATAAGCTGCGCAACCTAGTGGGGGAAATAAAATGGGAAAACTTATTTCACAACCTAAACTCAGACCAAATGTGGGACTGTTTCAGGAACACATTACATATTGCTATTTCAAAGTGTATACCTTTGGGTAACAAAAGATCAAAGACTAAACCTATATGGCTAAATAAAACTGTAAAAGTACACGTTAAGGCAAAGAAAATGGCATTTATAAAATATAAGATGGAAGGGACGGCATTGGCATTCCTTAACTACATAGAATGTAATAAAAGATGCAAACTAGTAATCAGGGAAGCTAAAATAGAGTGTGAAAAGCATATCGCCACAGTTAGTAAAAAGAACCCCCAAAAATCCTACCAATATATTAACAGTAAAAAGGTAAGAAAGGAGCAGATAGGCCCAATAAAGGACGAAAACGGGAAGTTAGTCACAAATGACAAGGAGAGGGCCGAGGCGCTGAACACTTTTTTTCTCCTCAGTATACACGCAGGAGGGAAACGGGTTTGACGTACATGATAAAACACATAATTCACCACAAAATATACCACAGTGGTTGACGGAAACCGGGATACAACAAAGACTTAAACTGCTCAATGTAAATAAAGCAGTAGGACCAGATAACCTGCACCCCAAGGTACTTAAGGAACTAAGCCAGATTATAACAAGCCATTATTCCTCATTTTTAAGGAATCCTTAGTGACTGGTAGAGTACCATGTGATTGGCAGAGGGCTACGGTAGTTCCAGTATTCAAAAATGGGGCTAGATGCCAACCTGGGAACTATAGACCGGTCAGTCTAACATCGGTAGTTTGTAAAATGCTAGGGCATAATAAAGGATTATCTGGTAGAATTTGTTCAGGAAAACGGGATAGTTAATGACAATCAGCATGGGTTCAGGAAGGACCGTTCCTGCCTGACTAACTTGTTAACTTTTTATGAGGGGGTAAGTAGAGATATGGATGGAGGGAGGCCGGTAGATGTGGTATATCTGGATTTCTCAAAGGCATTTGATACGGTACCACGCAAACGCTTAATACACAAGCTGAGAGCTATGGGCATAGATAAAGTGGTGTGCTCGTGGATAGAGAACTGGCTACAGGAACGTGTCCATATCTATAAATGGCACCTTTTCAGACTGGGCTAGGATCTGTGCTGGGTCCCATATTGTTCAACCTATTTATTAATGATATCGGGGAGGGAGTGAATAGCCATGTTTCTGTGTTTGCAGACGATACAAAAATAGGGAGGGTACTAGAAACGGATAGTGACAATATAACATTACAGGAGGACCTGGATAAAATAGGGGAGTGGGCAATAATATGGCTGATGAGGTTTAATGTCAATAAATGCAAAGTAATGCACTTTGGAAATAAAAATAAACAAATGGGCTATACCATCATGGGTATGCCACTAGGGAAGTCAGAAATAGAAAAAGATTTGGGGATCATTGTTGACCACAAACTGAATGGTAGTTTGCAGTGCCAGGCTGCTGTAAACAGAGCTACTAAGGTCTTGTCCTTTGGATGTGGATGTATTGCAGAGGCAAGTCTATAATTGTGCCACTTTATAGATCATTGATTCGGCCTCATCTGGAGTACGCGGTTCAGTTTTGGTCGCCGGTACTAAGAAGGGATTTCCTTGATCTGGAGAGAGTCCATCGGAGGGCAACCAAACTAATTAGGGGAATGGAGGACCAGAGCTATGAGACAAGGCTACTGAATTTAAACATGTTCACGTTGGAAGTAAGGAGATTAAGGGGGGAATATGATTTTCATGTACAAGATGTTCAATGGTGACAGCAACATTGGCAACAAACTCTTTAAGTTTAACTCCATTACAAAGACTAGAGGCCACCACCTAAAATTGGTGGAGAAAAAAATTCCTTCACAAGGGGCGAAGGGGGTTCTTCACAGTAAGGGTGGTTAGGGTCCCCACAGAGCCCTGGCGAGACCCCACAGAGCCCTGGTCTCACCAGGGCGATGTGGGGTCTCACAAGCACCAGGGCTCCATGGGGTCTCACAATGGCTCTGTGGGGTCTCACCAGGGCTCTCTGGGGTCTAACCAGCCTTGTTAGACCCCACAGACAGCTGGTGAGACCCCACAGAGCCCTGGTTAAACCGGGGCTACCTAGGGTCTCCACAGGCCTCTCTAGGGTCTCCACAGGGCTCTTACCATTGCTGTAGCCTGTGAAGGCTGCCTCTCACCAGGACTGTGCAGGGAGCGTCTCACGGGGGGTGGGAGCGTGCAGTACCAGCCGTTGCTGACTACGTCTCCGTCCATCTGCCCCTGACGATCCACCCTCCCAGCCAGATTCAACTCCGCCCTCCCAGCCAGATTGAGATCCTCGCGCGGTGGATGGGAGGGGTGAGATGGCTTCCCAGTGGCTGTTGGGCGGAGCTCCAGAAGACCACTGGCCGAATGGACGGACCGAGGAAACGGATAAGCTCTCAGCCCTGTTGCTGTCAAACGGAGAGTCTCCGTTTGACAGCGACAGCGCTGAGAGCTCATGACGTTACCTGGCTGCGAGGTAATGTGCCGGCAGGGCAAATTAGGCGGCCGCGAGGCCCTCAGGAGCGTGAGGCCTAAGGCGACCACCTAATTTGCCTAATTAAAGAGCCGCCTCTGCCCAAATACTATGTAACTATGTAACAATAACAGTGTAGTTAACTAGAGCACACATGGCTTTCTCCTTTCCTTTACCACAGGCCTCTGGTCTAGCAGCAGGTAATAGTCTCACTACTTCCTTTGGCAACATACACTCACCGGCCACTTTATTAGGTTCAATTGCTTAGTAACACAAATTGCTAATCAGTCAATCACATGGCAGCAAATTAATGCATTTAGGCATTGAAATGTTGTGAAGATGACTGAAGTTCAAACCGAGCATCAGAATGGGGAAGAAAGGGGATTTAAGTGATTTTGAACGTGGCATGGTTGTTGGTGCCAGAAGGGCTGGTCTGAGTATTTCAAAAACTTCTGATCTACTGGGATTTTCACGCACAACCATCTCTAGGGTTTACAGAGAATGGTCCAAAAAAGAAAAAATATCCAGTGAGCAGTTGTGTGGACGAAAATGCCATGGTACAGTATGTATATAATATGGAGGTGTACTGTATATTTATGGTTTGTTTCTGTACAGTTAATATTATGGTTATGTTTTGTTATTTTTTTATATAAACGTTGCTTGAGTCTTTTAATAAAAAGATTAGCAGCAGTGAGCAGTGTGGGCCTTGTTTGCTCTGGTTTCCAGTTTCTGCAGGGAGTGTTTGATCCAACTATCCCAGGCCTCCTGGCCCCTTGCTGGGGAAGCCATGGAGGTCGGGGGGACTTCCTCTGGCAGCTCACAGCTATGTCCTGAGCTGAGGAGCGAGATACCTGCGGATACAGGTGCCTGTAATTTGTCTGCCCCTGCTGATGGTGAAGGAGCTGAGGCCATTCAGGAGGGAGTGGTCACTGGCATCAGGACTCTGAACAAGGAGAGAGACAAGCTCTATAAGCTTAGAGTGGAGTACAGGCGGCTGAAGAAGCAGCGTAGTGGGCTATACAGCCAGAATTGAGGCTCTTTGGATGCTGAGATCCGGCAGGTGAAAGAGCAAGTGGAGCTCCAGGAGTCCATTTTGGCCGAACTGGAGGGAAGAGATGGGCCTTTCCAAGAAATGTTCCGTAATGGACATCGCTTTGAGAGCATGGCCAAGATGGAGGTGGAGGAGACTCCAAGTTCTGCTCCACAGCCCCCTCATTTTGTGAGGTAAGAAGCCTGGGACCATCGCAGGACTCTGGTGGTATGCTGCGGGTGATCCAGGCAATGGAGTCCCCCATCAGGGAGGATCAGCTGGTGTTTGGAGAGGAGGACATACCAGAAGACGTACCTGATAAGGTAAAGCCTGCCAGGCCTCAGTTAATGACTAAGACTGCTTTCATGCCGCTTACTAGTGAGGCCAGCATTGACTGTATGGCGCCTATGTGTAAGAATATCCTGTCCAGCGGCGCTGTGACTGGAATTGCAGCAGTTAAAGAACTTGTTTTGAAAAATTACATTTCTGGCATGGGACTACAAGGTTCAGCTGAACCTATTAACCCATTAAATGCTCAGTCTATTGGTCCTGTCTGCCCTGCTACAGAGGGTGGCTCTATAGTGCTGCTTCAGGTGGTGGTTGGAACAGCAGGCAGAAGTGAGACATCCACTGCAGCTGACAGAAAGTAGAACCCTTCTGTTACTAATGTTCCTGTGAAGGGGAAGGATGTGTGCATAGATAATGTTGAGCCACCCCATGTACCTGGTTCTGTGTGGAGCATTGGCCCGGAAGCCTTCGCTTGCGCAGGTGGTGAGCTCTACACCTGCTGGTGCCATCAGGCCAGGGCTGCAGTCCAGGTGGAATTTTGCTTCTGTTGAGGATTCGGACATCAAGAATCCGACATATATCTGTCCCTTAGGAAATGCCTTTTTACAAGGATCAAGCCATTTCTTTTTACATCCAGGCCTGTAGTCTTTGGAGATGACTTTAATACTGTGACTAGGCTCAAAGACAGGAGGGGCCTCAGGAACAGGCTGGATTCTGATAGCGTTTTTCTAAATAGCATTGTCAGGGATGCTGGTCTTGTGGATGTGCACATTAAGCACCTCACTTTTCATCGAAAATATATAAAAAATATATATTGAAATAGGCATTTTTATCATAGTCACTTAACCACATCCATTACACTTCCAAGCAGACTCCCCCCACTACAGATTGCTGCTTCCAATGGTCTGCGTTCTCATCCTGCATCTCTGCCGTCTGCTGGGGGTCAGAGACGCAACGTAGTGCTCCTGAAATGGGAGGGTGCAGCTGTCTCCCTCAATAGGTGTCTGGTGGTGGATATGATACTAGAAATGGGTTTCAGGGCTAATGACCTGTTTGCCTTTATTCATGTGGCTGGGAGCCGTGAATACACCATCAGCTTCACCAGACCAGAGGGTTTTGACCTGTTCTAGGAACGATATGAGGCTCAGTGCAGGTCGAGACCGGAATGGAAAAGTCTGACGCCAGTTGATGTGTCACACCAGTCGACAGTTAAAAAAATTACCATCATCCTCAGCAATGAGAGTATTCCTGTCTGTGACCTAGAGGTTTGGTTAAAAAATTACGGGGAAGTCCTGACTAAGCCAGGAAAAATCCTAGATGACCGTAACATCTAGACAAGGGGCTGGTCTGTAACAGTCAGGTTGGCCAGGGTTGGACATGTTGTCCGCCACCCTACCCTCCTCTGCTTTTATAGGCAGGGATAGGATGACTATCCTCTACCCCTAGGGTGCCCTTTCTTTGAGGGAGGGAAAAGGAGGTTGCCCAGTGGGGGTGTCAGGAGGTACCAAACGTGGTGGCGCGGCTTCCTCTGTGGAGACTTCTTCTTCTAAAAAATCTAGCAAGAGGAAGAAAGGAAGTGAGTTAATCCTCTCGTAGGCCGATCTCCAATATTTAAAGGAGAGGAGGAAAGTTGAGAGACAAGGGAGGAGGCGGATGGCTCAGATGAAGCAGGTGGAGGAGGCTCCGGTGCTCATCTCAAGCCGGTATCGTGCCATCTCTAGTGCTGATGTATCTTCTTTTGAGACTTCTGATTCAGAAATGGAGTGTCAGGAGGCCTCAAGAAAAAGAGAGGCTTCGGGTGATGAGCAGCAGAGGGGAGCTAAGAAGCAATCCACCCAATAACCCAAATGGCGTTTCCCCCTCCGTTGACAGTGGCGACAATTACATCGCCAGCATTAAGTCAGTAAGTGCTCGTTCTATGGCCTACTTTTTTGTTCAGCCAATTAGATGCTGAAATGTTATTTTTGCAAGAGACTAGGCTCACCTCTTTGGCTGACATTCATGTGGCCAAGAGAGTGGAGGTACGGTCGATCATACTGGTCTCTTGCGGTTGAGCCTTACAGCGGAGTGGCGGTGTTGTTTAAAACCGGCATGGTAACTGTCCGGCGGGTTATTGAGTTGGAGACTGGGAGATGCATGGTCTTAGACGTCCATTTGGGAGGGCATGACCTGCGCCTCATTAATGTATATGGACCACAGACTAAGTGGGACAGGAAATGCCTTTTTACAAGGATCAAGCCATTTCTTTTTACATCCAGGCCTGTAGTCTTTGGAGATGACTTTAATACTGTGACTAGGCTCAAAGACAGGAGGGGCCTCAGGAACAGGCTGGATTCTGATAGCGTTTTTCTAAATAGCATTGTCAGGGATGCTGGTCTTGTGGATGTGCACATTAAGCACCTCACTTTTCATCGAGGTAATAGTCGGCATAGGATAGACAGGTTTTTTTTTTATGGAGAGCTTTGCTTCCTCACCCCGGGTGGTGCAGGCAGTGGAGTTTTCTGATCACTACCTGTGGTCTTGAATGCTTCAGACTCCCCTCAGAGCGGCAAGGGCATCTGGAGATTGAATTAAACTCTCCTCGAGGAAGAACATGTTAGACAATCCTTTGAGGAATTTTTTCAGGCACAGGTGACCATCCTGGACTTTTGTAGCAGTAAGGCTGAGTGGTGGGAGCTGATCAAAAAGAGGATTGCTGGATTCTTCAGGGGCCTAGCCAATAGAAAGCATTTTGGTAGATATGTGACCTACCAACGTTTGCAGAGAAGGCTGGACATTCTTGTCCCGAGGGGAGGAGATCCTGGGGCAATCTCTGAGGCGAAATTCCTTCTCAGGAAGTGTCAATATGACCGGCATGCCTCCTTGGTTCTGGAGAGGGATTATGGTAAGTACCACTCTCCTGACCCTTACCAGAACTGCAAACGGGGTATCGCTGACGTCATTGGCCTTAAGGATAGTACAGGCTCCTTAACAAAGTCCAGGTCGGGGAATACTAGAGGTCGTAAGGACCTTTTACGCTGACCTTCTTGGAAGGAAAGAGCTTGACCGGGTGTCAGGGTACCGTGCACGGGTGTCCCCACACCACATGCAGGTACCCACGCAAGAAGACCAAATTAATGTGACCACACTGGATAGGGTATAGGCACACAGTTTATTGCTATACAGCAAACAGGAAAACACAAACCCCACCAACACCCACAAGCTAACACAAGCAGTAAATAACAAAACTCAAATAGAACGAAAACACACCTACAGCCAGAGTATCACGTACCTGAGGCTGAGACGGAAAGACGGAGAGGCGTCTCTTGCGATTCGTGTCCTGCGACCCCTGGAGTTGGGAACAGGAGGGCGCAGGGCAACGAGGAGCACGAGTGCCGCAGGCCAGAGATGGACACCATGCAGGAACAACTTAGTAGCGAGGTCAGCAAGCCAAGGGTCAAATCCAGTCGGGCAGCGAAGTACTGATTCAGAAGGCCATAGCAAATCCAGGGAACAGGCCGGGGTCAGGGGCTGGCAGGAAGCAGAAGAGTAATCCAGGGCAATCCAAGTCAAAGCAGAAGCACAGGAACACAGGTAACAAGCACCAAGCTGACAAGACCATCAGCAATGAGAGGGAAGCAGGCTCATCCTTAAATAGTCACTGGATTAAGACAGCTACCTCACTTCCTGTGCGCCATCCGTCTGTATGTCTTTCCGCGTATCTCGCGCATGCGCAGTTTGCCGCGATTCCCGCGGTTGGCCCTTTGCACATGCGCGGCCGCAACTGTGCCTTTACACAGAGGGAACAGCAAACTGGAACAGTGCTAGGAACTACAAAGCAGGTATCAGGGCTCAGGATCCAGGAACTGGCTGCAAGGAAGGGCTCAGGACTGCATACTGGTATGAGGCTCAGGACTGCACACGGGTAACAGGTTCGGGACTGCAAACGGGTCTCAGGTAGCAGGGTACAGGACACGGGACTCAGTCAGAGGAAGGCGACAAGATACTGAGCCGACGTCCTGACTGCAGGGAGGACCTAAATACCCTCCCAGGAAGCACCAGGTGATGGGATGATCACTGGCAGCTGGGGCACAAGCGCAGGTGAGTACTGGAGCTGCAGGTTCCAGCACCACCCAGTGGTGGTCTGATTCATGACAGTTCATGGCTGCTTGAGAGACCCGCAGGCGAGCACAGGAACTGCAGGACCTGCCTCCGGCGCCACATGGGGGTGCTCTGGATCCTGACACCGGGACAAGATGGAAAGCTTTTTGGACTCTACACCAGGTCTAAAGGATGAAGATGTTCCCTTGGTGAATTTGACAGAGGAGATCAGTTGACGAGGTGACGAGAGCAATTGAACAGCTAGCTGTCAAAAAGTCACCCGGCCCTGATGGCTTGATGGCTGAGTTTTACAAGGCCTTTAAGTCTATTTTGGCCCCACATTTGGTGGAGGTTTTTAATAGTTGCCTTGCTGATTGGGTGCTTCCCCCCCTCCATGAGGAGCTCGGCTGTGATTCTTTTGTCAAAGGGTATGCGCCATCCGTCTGTATGTCTTTCCGCGTATCTCGCGCATGCGCAGTTTGCCGCGATTCCCGCGGTTGGCCCTTTGCACATGCGCGGCCGCAACTGTGCCTTTACACAGAGGGAACAGCAAACTGGAACAGTGCTAGGAACTACAAAGCAGGTATCAGGGCTCAGGATCCAGGAACTGGCTGCAAGGAAGGGCTCAGGACTGCATACTGGTATGAGGCTCAGGACTGCACACGGGTAACAGGTTCGGGACTGCAAACGGGTCTCAGGTAGCAGGGTACAGGACACGGGACTCAGTCAGAGGAAGGCGACAAGATACTGAGCCGACGTCCTGACTGCAGGGAGGACCTAAATACCCTCCCAGGAAGCACCAGGTGATGGGATGATCACTGGCAGCTGGGGCACAAGCGCAGGTGAGTACTGGAGCTGCAGGTTCCAGCACCACCCAGTGGTGGTCTGATTCATGACAGTTCATGGCTGCTTGAGAGACCCGCAGGCGAGCACAGGAACTGCAGGACCTGCCTCCGGCGCCACATGGGGGTGCTCTGGATCCTGACACCGGGACAAGATGGAAAGCTTTTTGGACTCTACACCAGGTCTAAAGGATGAAGATGTTCCCTTGGTGAATTTGACAGAGGAGATCAGTTGACGAGGTGACGAGAGCAATTGAACAGCTAGCTGTCAAAAAGTCACCCGGCCCTGATGGCTTGATGGCTGAGTTTTACAAGGCCTTTAAGTCTATTTTGGCCCCACATTTGGTGGAGGTTTTTAATAGTTGCCTTGCTGATTGGGTGCTTCCCCCCCTCCATGAGGAGCTCGGCTGTGATTCTTTTGTCAAAGGGTAAAGATCCTTTGATGATTGAGAACTGGTGCCCCATCAGCCTTTTCAATGTCGATAGAAAGGTGCTGGCAAAGATATTTTTTGGCGCTTATCGTCAGCAGCAGAGTCTTTGCTCTCTCGCCAGCAGCACTGTTCAATCCGGGGTAGGAGCAGCTTCACAGCAGTTTTAGCTGTCCGGGAGGCCCTGGAGTGGTGCAGGGCTGTTGGCTAGGGAAAGTATTTGCTGACGCTGGATCAGGCAAAGGCCTTTGATGAGTACCTGTGGTTGCTCCTTAGTAAGTACGGTCTGCCGGGTGGTTTTGTTAATTGGTTAAAAGTCTTGTACAAGGGGGTTAAAAGCTTCCCTCTTGTAAATGGTTGGGTTGGGCAGCCCTTTGGGGTTGGCTCTGGGGTGCGCCAGGGTTGCCCTCTGAGTCCCCTGCTATATGTGTTTGCAATCGACCCCTTCATAAGGAGGCTAGAGAGTGGCGCATTGTGTGGGGTACTAGTGGGGCTTCCACATGAGCCACCTTTTTGAGGGTTGTGTCCTATACGGATGATGTATCTGTGAATATTACTGGGAAGGATGAAGCAGAGGAGGTGGTCTCTCTGGTGTCACAGTACTCAGAAGCATCAGGCTCCAAAATCAACCAGGAAAAGAGTGAGGTTTTCTGGATGGGAAAGGAAGGTAAAGAGTTTAATCTCCCGGACGCCTTTCCGGTGCCCCAGGACAAAATTAAGATACTTGGCATTGAATTTGGACCTGGCGATTATGGCCTTAAAAACTGTGAAGGCAGGCTGGAAATTGCCAATGCTAGGGTGGCCAATTGTGAGGGAACGGGTTGACCTGATAAAAACTTACCTGATTCCAATCTTTTTGTATGTCAGCTTTGTCTGCATCGTGCCAGTGCCTCTCTATGCTAGGGTCTATAGTGTGTTCTTCCAGATGTTGTGGGGGAACAGGCTAAACCCCATCAAGAGAAATGTCACCTATCTGTCCAGGAGAGAGGGTGGCCTAGGTATGGTCAATCGGGTTATTTTCTTTTCCCTGCTGTTTCTCAAGTTCAATATTGGTAATATGCTTGCAGCAGAACCTCCTGGATGGGCAGGCATTTTTAGATCTTGGTTTAGGCCTTTTCTGTGACTTTGAGAAGAAGGTGGCCAAGTGAAGAGTCTTAGGGGTCATCGTGATCAGCTCTCAGCCTATGTTGCACCATGCCTGAAATTGCTGAGGCAGTGGCGATTGTCGGCTGAAGATCTTAAATCTGCTCATAGGAAAGTCCTTATGAGTCGGATCTTGAGTAAAGTCTTTCATGACCCACTGGCCTTAAGGGATTGCCCAGGCCCAATTTTGAGGGAAGTGTTAAGGTTTCTCAATTTACATAGGATGCCACTTAAATTCAGGGATCTAGCCTGGATGTGCTTCCATGGAAAGCTCTATGTTGGGGGCAATTTGAAACACCTCAGTGAGTCGGAACGTGGTTGTCCTCGAGAGGAGTGTGCGGGTGAGGTGAGACCATGAACCATTTTCTGCTTCATTGCCCTTTTAACATAGAGGTATATAAACATGTGGGGCAGGCTCTCGGTGTTCCTTTCCTCTGTAGGCTGACTTATGCCGAGTGGGTGTATGGAGCATTCAATGCTGGAGGGGTTTTTTTGTTTGGATACACTTTTTTTAGTGAGCTTAGTGGTCCGTTATTTCACATGGAATGCACAGTGTCAGGTCTCTATTCGGCATAAAATCCTTCCTGTCCAGGTGGTGGTGAGTGACATTCTGCATGCAGTGGGGAAGATTCGGGTGCTTGAGAGAGACAAGTGGAGGCAGGGGGCTTGGCTGAAGGTGTGGAGGGGTATCCAGTCTCCCTGACTTGCAGGAGTCTCTCTCTGGGTGTGTGGCTGTCTGTCTCTTGTCACCCTAGATTTTTCCCATTTTTGTTTTTGAAAAATGGCTGCGTGCATAGGTGATGGGTTGTGCCTCTTAGGCCTTCTCTGCTGCTTCATGTAAATAGTTTACATTTTTGAGGTCAATGTGTTTGGTGAGGAGGCTTTACTGCCAGTGTATATATTTGTATATAATGTGGCTTTATATGTTTAAGTTTGGATTTTTTACGGTTGGTACTATGTTTTTTACTTTTGTATAAAAAGTTGTTTGATTCTTTTAATAAAAGATCAGCAGCAATGACTGGTCTTTATTACAGAAATATCCTGCACAAAGGCAAAGTTTCACATTCAAGTAAGAACACACATGCCTCTTATATTTAGACAATATTTGCTGATCCTTAAGTTCAAATTTCTGACCTGCTTGCTAGTTTCAGGTCAGTGAGTTAGAAATTAAGCCATTAAGAAATTAAGCATGATAGGTCGTAGAGGTCAGCAATGTCAGGTTACATACTTCACTTAGGGGGTTATTCACTAATGAGCCGAAGGATCCAGCCGTAGTTTCAGCTGATCCTTCGGCTCGCTTCACAATTTAAACAATAGCCCGTACAGCAGCCGAAGGAAGCCGAGCAGGATGCATATGCTTCGGCTCAGCTGAGCCGTAGTGACACCCGAAGCGTGGAGAAAGGTTGGCCACAGCCGACCGATCTCCATGCAAATGACAGCTGGGCGGAGCCAACTGTGATCTCACGGCTTGATTCGTCCAGTTGTAATGACAGATCAGCGTCCCCAAATGACCTGGGGACACTGATCTATCATTAAATATTAACAACTGGGTGGAGCCAGCCATAACATCATGTCCGGCTCCGTCCAGTTGTTATTCATTGGCCGGGACCTGCTAGAAGACTCTGGCAGGTTCCAGCCAATAGGAAACAGTTGTTTTTCTTTTTTTATTATTTTTTTCTTTTTCTTTTCAAATATTTTTATATATTTTTTTGCCATTTTCCTATTTTTGTTTACATTTTAAAAATAATTTGTTCAAGTTTTTTTTTTTCCATTTAACTGTTTTGCTATTCTGCTCGCTACCTTGGAGCCGAATGCCGCTCAGCTGCATTCTGCTATTCACTTACTGCCATAGGAGAATAGGGGCGAACAGCAGTGAGTGAGCTGCCGGAGCTTCGGCTCAGCCGATCCAGATATTGGATCAACTGAGTCAAAGTCCTTCTGCACTTCGGCGCAGCCGAACATGCAAAGCATTTTCGGCTGACTGAAGGCAGCCAATGTACGGCTGATTTTAGCCAATGTACGGCTGAAATCAGCAGTATAAGGCTGAAGTGAATAGCCGAACAGCCTTCGGCAGCTTTGTGAATAACCCCCTTAGTTTATGCTTATCTCCTACTGGTCGTTTGATACCACTTATGTCAACAATTCCCCAGGGTGACTTTTGTGATATCTGCACTGTTCTATGATGTTTCCCACATGGAGCAGTTTTTACAAATGTTATCTATCTATTTTAGCTTCTGCTAATGACCTTAGAAAGGGACAATGGCTATGAATAGATTCATTTTTCCATTTCAAAATATGTGTCTCTTGGGCAAAACTACCCTGGTTGTAAACTAAAAACAGTCATGTAGCATGTACTAAAGAGGAGGAAGAATGTTTTTTGAGGGAAATACAGTATGTCATAACTACGATCATAAATAAATCAACCTTGCACAAGCATTCATGCTTATTTATGAACACTTTTGTGAGCAAATTAAAAATACAATGCTTGTAGGATTTCTGTGCTGGTATTTTATTTTAAACTAGTATCTAAGCTAAGAGTCAGATTATACAAACATGATTTTAAATACTCTTCCATTAATAGCTGAAAACCAAATTGAAATTATATTTCAGTTAGTGTTTAACTTGTGTAGTTATTTGTCTGGGATGTGTGCTCAGCTTCTGGTTCATTATCATCCACTATGATTATCTGATATAAGCTGCGCACACTGAGCATCCCAAATCAGATTCATTTACCTGTGTGCAATTGTTTTTGTTAATTACATAGCAGGAGAGTAAGTTTACTACTGTACAGATGCAAAGCTGGACCTTTCCCTACTCTATTCAGAACTTGTAATGCAACTCTGTGTGCTCCACCAGTGATACTGGGTATTGCAAGGATTCTAAAGCAGTGGTTTTCAAAGTGAGGTCTGTGGAACACTAGCAGTCTATGAATGAGCTCCAGCCTCCAGGGAGCCTCTATTCATCTCTCATTCTGTACAAAAATCAGTGTTGTCATGGGTGGCAGTGGGCAGGTAGATTGCAATGTTTACCACTTGCCAAACAGGTAGGGGCAAGGTGAAAGTAATGTAGGGAAACACAAAGAGTGATGTGACGGACTCTCTGATACCCCGAATGGATATCTCCGTCTTAAGGCTGTTCCCTGGGTGCTGGAACCAGAAGCAAGTGAATATAGCATGGGCTTACCCCAAGATTCAGACAGCACTGACTTTGGAGTCAATACATGAACTGATTTATTGAAGAAAGCACACAGAGTTTATACCTCACAGAATCAGATAAGAGTTTGGTGTGTTACATTGAACAAATCCCTCCCCCGGGGCAGTCAGGTGCCTGCATTAGGATTCCTTAAGCACAGACACTCTTTGAACCTAATGAATGCCCTTAATTAGATGAGAGCTTGGTCACATCAACCTAAACAATGGCCACTCCAGACAGCCTGCTGCCTTCACAAAAATATGTTTAGCAGAGATGTTTTAAGAAAATAGTGACATGCTCTCTCTCTAGATAAAATATTAAACAGGAAAACACACACAGCAAACAAAGTTCTCAGGGTAATACATCTCTGCAGCCTTAGGTCCGTCACAGGTTATTCACAAAGCTAGACGAAGAATCAGCCGTAGCTCTGGCTGATCCTTAAGCCGCTGGAGCCCTTTGGTTCAGTTGAACGAAAGGGCTGCTGTACGGGCTATTCACTGTACAGCACCAGTAGGCGGCCTCACAGATGACAGTTAGGGGAGCCACCCATGATCTCACGGCTGGCTCCGCCCAGTTGTTATTCAGTAGCCGGGACCTGCTAGAAGCCTCTAGCAGGTCCCGGCCAATAGGGAACAATTGGGCGGAGTTAGCTGTCACTGCTAGCTTTGCCCAATTGTTTTATTTATTTTTTTCTTTAAAAAAAAAATCTTTATTTATTTTTTTACATTTATTATTTATTTACATTTTTAAAGCATTTTTTCCTACTTTTTTTTCCAACTTTTGTCATTGTTTTTGTATTCTGATTTGTACCACGCTCAGCGGCATTCGGCTATTCCCTCACTGCCGCCCTGCCCCTATGAGAATAGCGGTGAACAGCAGCGAGTGAGCTGCCGGAGCTTTGGCTCAGCCTTGGCTCATGCAGAGCATGTTCGGCTGGTCGAAGTGCGGCCGAAGCCAGCCGATGAACGGCTGATTTCAGCCGTTGTACAGCAAAATCAGCCATACAAGCCTGAATAACTCACTTCACTTCGGGTGGGTTATTCACTCGGCTGTCTTCGGCAGCTTCGTGAATAACCCTCAAGGTAAAATAAAGCAAACAAACAGAGTAAAATGGCAGCTATACAGAAAAGAAAAAGCAGCTTTATAAAGTAGACAGCGGTGCAAGACAGATTGAGGAAGCCAAGTAGATTGTAGACACAGATTAGTACAGCAACAGTAGGAATGTAACTAGCAAGGCAGAAAAAAAATATATCAGTACAGAGCAGATTATGTAAAACCAGACTATACAGAGGAATAATATACTAAGGATCCATAGGGAGCAACTTTAAGGTATCAGTCATTGAATACAAAAAGTGAACAAGGGGGCGTGGCTTGGCAATGGCTGTGTGAGGGAGCAGACATCTATAGCTCCGGACACAGCATATACATAACCGGCACCCTAACCCACAATAGAGGCAACCTCAGACATGTACAAGAAGGGCAAGCAGACTCCTAAATCGGGACTGTCCCCGCTGCCGCCCCGCACATGCCTCCAACTGACCCAGACGCCCCCAGCCCCATCTTTCAACCAGCATGCATGGGCACTACCCCCTAATGTGACAGGGGAGGAAGGTTCATTGGGCTCATGGCACTCAGCTTCACCTAAACTCACCTTAACTGGGGACTCCCAATGGAATACACTATACACAGGAACGGAACACCAAGTGGGCACTGATCTCAGATCCTTGCTTCAGGCCCTACCGAGGAAGGCTGGCATAGCGGCGCTCATCCCCACCAAAGCAGACTTTGAGGCATTCACGGCACGCATTGAATCCGCATACAAACAAGACGTCACTGAAATCCGACAGGAAATCACGACCTTTGCATTTAAGCTTACTGAGGTCGAACAATCAAATTCAGATCTCTCAGAGAGAGTCGCTCTATTGGAGCGCACACAGACATGTCACTAACAACAGATGTATCAAGTCCTGCTATCCACAGATGATCAGGACAACCGAGGCCAGCGGAATAACATCCGCATCAGGGGCATACCGGAATCAACTTCCGCAGCAGATCTTAAAGAGACTGTTTGTGAAATCCTCAATCTGTATCGGGATAGCCCCCATGGGACTCCGATTGTAGACAGGGTCCACAGATCTTTGGGACCCCGCTCCATGGACGTCGCCCGCCCCAGAGATGTCATATGTAGAGTCCATCACTACACCAAAAAAGAAGAAATCATGACCCAGGCCTGGAGGAAGGGTACCCTAGATTTTGATGGCGCACAGATTCGCCTACATCCGGATGTCTCCAGACATACGCTACTGATGAGACGTATTCTCCGTCCCCTACTGGAAAAGATACGTGAGTGTGGGGCGACCTACAAATGGGGTTTCCCGTTCCACCTTATTGTACAGAAGACGGACTCATCCTTTCGTCTGCACTCCCCCGAGGACCTCCCAGCGCTCTTCTCCTTCCTGCAAACGGACCCCATCACCGTGCCTAACTGGATGCAAGCCCTACTAGATCCTGTCCACAGACCCTATGGCGCCCGTGCCGCTGGCCGTCCACCACGGGCTCCGAAACCCGCTCGCTACCATCGGATCGCTCATCTGGGCGGATCCACCCGACTCCCAGGGAGCGTGGGACCCATCGCCCTACCCCATCGCACAATGAACCATAGAAGGACTATAGTTCCAGGAGCGACCTCCATGTCTCCCCACCCGAGAACTCTGGGGCGGTAACATTGCAACTGAGTTTCTTTCATATTGATCCGAGGGTGACAAATAGTCGCGGGCATACCGCAGTTGTATGTGCTTAATGTTTAGCAATTCTAGGTTATGCTCCTCGAGACTGGTTCCCCTTATTTTCGGATATTTCCTCTAGATGAACCTGCAGTTTAGAGATTTACGAGGTTGCACTTTACCTTCACTTGTTTGCACTTTTATGTGGGGGTTTGCAGGTGGGCTTGGGGGGGGGATTCCTTATAGGAACCTTGTGTTTAATATACTCAGGTCATGTTCTTCTGAAATGTTGTATACCCTTTTTTTTATTTACCATTTGTGCTGGGGTGGCGGTGGTGGAACGGCCTGCCTGGTGGTCCTTACCATTGCCTATTTGGATCTAGATCTCTGTGGAACATTGCTCGGGATTCCTGCCCCCTCCCACCCTTGCTTGGGAGTGGGCGGGTTGGCCTGGGGGAATTCCTGAGGAGAGACTTCAGACGGGAGAAGTGTTATGCTCAGGGAAACTGGTTCTTCTTGCTTCCTGATACTGCCTCTGGATCAACCTGCAGTTTAGAGATTTCCAGGATTGTATATTGCCTTCACTTGTTTGTGCTGACCTATACTGGGGCTCTCTTCAGGCTACTTGCTGCCCCCCGCCTTTTATGGAGGGGTCTGCGGAAGGGGCCTGGGGAGACCCCTGGGAGGGGACTCCCTGTGGGGGCTTAGTGCCTAGTATCCTCAGGTCATGTTCCTCTGAAACGTTGAATACCCCCCCCCCTTTCGTGTGTTTTTTTTTTAATCCACTACGCGTGCTAGAGGCGGCGGTGGTGTGGCGGCCTGCGTGGTGACCCTTGACCCTTGTCATTGCCTATTTCGTTACCGTTAGTAGTGCTGCCTACGTTGAATGGTGCAGTGATATGGTGACCGCCCTCCTCCGATCGCACAGGTTAACCCGGTGGATGTGTGAATATTGTGTATGTTTAAACCTGATCAGGTGCCAACCATTTACAGGTATTTTCTACAAGCTGTGCACCCGGAGCGGGTTGTGGTTTAATTGCTCCGAGACCCATTGCCAAGCCTATTTGTTTTGGTTCCCCCCCCCCCCTTAGGG
>NW_017308369.1:19203-41235 GCF_000935625.1 Nanorana parkeri | reverse complement strand
CCCCCCTCACTCTCTCTGTCTCTCTCTCCTCTTTTCTCCTCTCCTCTCCTTTCCTTTCCCTCCCTCCCTCCCTCCTCTCTCCTGGTTACCCTGCGCTACTGCCTTAGTACTTCTCTCCAACTACGCCTGCACACTGGGACATGGAGGAACTAAAATTGGTCACCATTAATGCCAAGGGCCTTAATACTCCTGAAAAAAGGAAAACACTATTGCAAGACCTCAGGAGATGGGGATCCCATGTGGCCCACTTTAGAGCTGACGCTGCCCCTTCACTCAGAGATTTCCGTTACCCGCTCTCCTACCAAGGAGACAACTCCTGTAATGAGTTGTCCAAATCCAGAGGGGTATCCATCATGCTTTCTAGATTAGTTCCTTGGACGTTCATGGACTGCCAGACGGATGCTGAGGGTCGATACCTGTTTTTGAAGGGCAAGATAGGTCTCACAGCGGTCACATTTGCAGCGATATACGCCCCAAACTCCAATCAGGGGGTTTTCCTAGAAAGTATCCTGGACAAACTACTTACCTATACTGAGGGGATCCTGATTCTAGGGGGAGATTTCAATCTCTCGCTGGATCCGTCCCTAGACTCATCCTCGAGATCGTCCTCCCTCTCCCCAACGGCTAGTAGACGCATTCTCCGATCTCTCCATCGCTCCCAACTTGTTGACGCTTGGCGTCAACAACATCCGAATGTAAAAGACTACACCTTCTATTCTACACCACACGACACGTACTCTAGGTTAGACATGTTCTTTGTTCACCACCAATACCTAGCGCTGATAACCGCCACAGACATTGGCAATATCACGTGGTCGGATCACACCCCGGCCTTCATTCACATTGCTTTGTCGGACCACCCCTCACGTAATTCGTGGCAGTGGCGCCTTAATGACAGCCTCCTACAAGACCCGCTTATCCTGACCAATGTCACTAGAGAATTGCGCTCCTACTTTGACATAAATGACGTAGGGAATTGTGACCCGGTCCTCCTCTGGGAAGCACACAAGGTCTTTATTAGAGGTGTTTTGATTAAACATGGCTCACGAGTTAAGCATCAGAGGGAGGCCAAACTACTAGATCTCTTGCACACCCTCTACGGCCTGGAACTTCGACACAAATCGACCGGCTCACCTACCCTACTAGCTGACATTCTCTCCATACGCCAACAGATTAACTCGCTGACCTCCTATAAGGTAAAAACGGCACTTATACGTTGTAGACGGAAATATTATGAATCTGGTGACAAATGCAGGAAACTTCTAGCCAGAGCACTTAGAGACCAACGACAGCTCTCTTACGTACCACATGTGGTGACACCTCACCAAGTAAAAGTATCCCTCCCGAAAGCTATAGCTAACGCCTTCCGAGACTACTACTCCAAATTATACAACCTGAATGTCACACCCGATTCTACACTTCGGAGCGCTTTGCAGGTTAAGATCGCCTCTTATTTATCCTCGAGCGCTATGCCATCTCTAGATGGGCAAATTAGGGATGCCCTGGAGGCTCCCATAACATCGGATGAGTTTGCCGCGGCCCTTAAATCCACAAAGACCGGGAAATCACCTGACCCCGACGGCTTCACGACTCAATACTACAAGCTTTTGACCGCAGAACTGGTAGGCCGCTTTACAAAGGCTTTCAACGCTTTGTCCTCCACTTCTCGGCTTACTAGAGACTCTTTGACCGCCCATATAGCAGTGATTCCAAAGGATGGCAAAGATCCCTCCTTTTGTAGCAGCTACCGTCCTATATCTCTCCTGAACACCGACCTGAAGCGCTTCACCAAAATATTAGCGACCAGACTAATAAAATAAAAAAAATAAAAAATAAAATAAAAAAATTAAAATTAATTAATATTATGTAATCTCTAATATACATTTAAAAACAAAAATAAACAAATGGTATTTAGAGAGGTCAGCCCTGATCTGATTCACCCCAATAAATTTGCCAAGTTGCAGGATGTTGGACATCAGTTCAGGGGGGACACTGCTGGTAACGACTCATCCCTTATCCGAAGGGGGAGTGAGTGCTCCGGCGAGGGCGGGAGGAGGATGGAGGGACAGGAGAGGCAGATCCTGGTGGTGCGAGACTCCATCATCAGGTGGACTGACAGGGTAATCTGTCATCGGAGCCGTGAGCGTCGAACAGTGTGCTGCCTGCCGGGGGCCCGTGTTCGACACATTGCGGAACAAATTGACAGATTACTAGAGTTTGTAGTTTTTGGGGGGTTTGGCACGACCCCGTTGTCATGGTGCACATCGGCACCAATGACAAAATAGGAGGAAATTGGAGTGTCCTAAAACAGGAGTTCAGAGACCTAGGTGCTAGGCTGAAGGAAAGGACCTCCACGGCAGTTTTCTCAGAGACAAGCCACTCCGGACAGACAGCGCGAGTTGAGGGAGCTTAACAAGTGGCTCCGGAGCTGGTGTCAGAAGGAAGGTTTTGGTTTCCTGGAGAACTGGGCTGACTTCGCAGTTGGCTATCGGCTCTTCAGCCGAGATGGGCTGCACCTTTGATGGGGGAGGTGCAGCATTCCTGGGGGGAAAAATGGTAGAAAGACTGGAGGAGCTTTTAAACTAGAAAGTGGGGGGAGGGTATAAAAATTAAAATTACCTAAATTAAACGGAGATAATTTAAACATAGGTAAAAATAATAACACAGAAAGATGTAAAAGTAGTTATTAATAATAGTGTGCTCACTCCAGTCAATATAGGAAATCCAGTCAACATAGGAAATCCGTTGGCACAAGTGAGTACAACTATCACCAGTACTAAGAAAAGATGTCCTTGAGCTGGAAAAAGTCCAGTGGAGGGCAACCAAACTAATTAGGGGTATGGAGGACGAGAGCTACGAGACAAGGCTACTAAATTTAAACATGTTCACATTAGAGGTGAGGAGATTAAGGGGGGATATGATCCGCATGTACAAAATGTTCAATGGTGACAGCAACATTGGCGATAAACTATTTAAAATTAACTAGAGGCCATAACCTAAAATGGGCGGAAAAAAAATTCCAGCACAGTTCTTCACAGTTAGAGCGGTTAAGGTCTGGAACTCACTGCCACAGGCTCCTAAAAACGAGATCCTATAGGTTTGACTTGATGGACTAATGTCTTTATTCAACCTCAAATACTATGTAACTATGACCAAGTTGGGTTTATCCCAGCTAGGGAAGCTCGTGATAACACCATCAGGACCTGCCATCTGGTTCACTACGCGGCGACATCCAAAACGCCTTGCCTCTTTCTTTCTACCGATGCCGAAAAGGCCTTCGATCGGGTTTCCTGGGAATTGCTGTTCGCTACCTTGAAACATATTGGTTTGGGAGAACACATGTTGTCTTGGATCTCGGCTGTCTATTCCATCCTAACAGCATGCGCTAAGGTGAATGGCGTCCTATCAGATCCCTTTCCGATCACCTATGGAACCAGACAGGGCTGCCCCCTTTCACCACTCCTGTTCGCCCTGTCCCTGGAGACATTCCTCGGGCATATCAGATCTAATATTGATGTGACTGGGCTTAAAATGGGATCAGCGGAATACAAAGTATCTGCCCACGCGGATGACCTGATGTTCTCCCTCAACAATCCGGTAATCTCCCTACCTAATCTCATGCAGGAATTTGCGACGTATGGCGAGCTATCCAATCTGAAGATCAATTTTGGCAAGTCAACTGCCATGGGGATCTCACTCCCATCTCCACTGACTTGCTCCCTGCAGAATAACTTTCATTTCCAGTGGACGACCCGAGCGTTGAAATACCTGGGCACGTTCATACCTCCGGACGTGAAAGACACTTTTACCTACAATTTCCCACCCCTCTTGGTGCAGGTACGCACGCTTCTTTCCAATTGGCAGAATGGCTTCTTTTCCTGGTTTGGATGGTGCAACGCCATCAAAATGACTATTTTGCCTACATTTCTGTACCTCTTTCAAGCCCTACCTATCACGATCCCAGACGGGTACTTTCGCCAGGTCAACTCTTTGTTAACGAAGTTTATCTGGGCTAATCGCCATCCTCGTTTGAGCTACTCCCTCCTGACCTTACCTAAAGCCTCAGGGGGCATAGCCCTTCCTGACCTACGGAAATGCTATATAGCTAGCCATCTGGTTCGCTTGGTTGACTGGTGTAGACATTCGCCTACAAAACAATGGGTGCCTCTGGAGGAATCCTTGTCGCCCTGCCTCCTGGCTAGGGCGGCATGGTGTCCCTCGACTCTCCCCCCCTCGCTTAAGACTCACCCACTGGTTGGTGTTACCTTGGCAGTGGGCTCGAAAGCGCTCACCAGGTACCGTTTGATTGGTGAGGCTTCCCCGCTCTACCCAATTATAGGTAATCCTGCCTTTCCGCCGGGAACCTTGTCAGGCCCTTTCTGATCCCTGATCGCCAAAAACCTCTTTCAGGCATCCCATTTTATAAGTGGGGTATGTGGCCCTCCATGGCATCTCTTACTGATCCCGCCGGAATCTTTGGCTTGGATCAATGGAAAGCATACCAACTGAAACACTTCCTATTTACCTTACCACCGGCAGCGTGTTTTGGAGCCGCAAACGCAGAATTTGATTTGGACATCTTTTGAGAGGCTGTGCGATTCCGGGGGCCCGACGAGACATACTCTATCAGAGATCTACGCCACTCTCTCAATGCCGCCAGTGATCGGGAAACCTGCATTCCTGACACGCTGGGAACAAGAGTTAGGGATCACTCTTTCAGACACAGAATGTCAGAATATTATTCATTTCACCCTGCGATCATCGACCTGTACTAAATATCAGGAGACTAATTATAAGATCCTCATGAGATGGTATCGAACTCCGGCGCTCTTACACAGAATATATGGTGGAGTTGCCAATGTCTGCTGGAGGTAATGCGGACGGGGGTACTCTACTCCATATTTTCTGGTCCTGCCCAGCTTTAGCACATTTCTGGTCTGGTCTGCTGGTCTGCTCTGGTCCACGGTTCACAACATTGTGAAGAGGTTTATGGACTCTGACTTACCATTAGACCCCACAACTTTCCTGCTACATAACATTCCTATGTCCAAGAAAGCCTATTCTCGATCTGTAGTGCGTCACTTGCTGGATGCAGCAAAATCCTGCATTCCTAGCCTATGGAAGAATCCCTCCCCCCCTACAATACCTATGTGGATACGCAGGGTGGAGGAGATTAGGGTGATGGAGGACATGATTCTGTGCTCTCAAGGCAGACAGGAGCGTTACTCAAGGACGTGGTTTTACTGGCTGGAGTACATGGATTCCCCTGAAGGCTGAGTGCACTCTGTATGATACTTCTCTTTTAACTGGCTTACTAGGGAGCGCTCCGTGAGTGACCCTCCAGGCAGGCCCTGCCATGTCCCAGTGACCTATACCTTTTCTTACACACTAGCTTGCTGGTACTGCCCTCCCTTCCTCTTGTCTGTAAACCTCCCCCCTCTTCCCTCTTCTATCCTGCTGTTGTCTGATGTCTTCCCCCTCCCCTCAATCCCCGAAAGCAAACAGGTGGACCCCGTGGTTCACACACCATTGCCTATTGAAATTATTGCCTATTACACACGAAGACATGCCAAATATGCATTGCAATCACCCCAAACGCCCGGATACTGCATATGAAATTATGCTACTCCCGCTTGATACTTGACTAATTAAGGGGCTAGGGCTAGGGGAAATAGACATGTTTCCTACGTTTGTACCTGTAAGACACCTTTAATCGAATGTATATGTGTTATATGTTTACTGTAAAATGTTTGCTCAAAAATAAAAAAGAAAGAATTAAAAAAAAAATTAGTTCTATTTATTTTTTATTGTTGTATTTTTTATTTTGTCGAGTCGTCATCATCGGGACGTCGTGATTTTTTTAAAATCAAAGACTTGTAATAAACTTGTCTTTTGTTGTTTTTTTTTTTCAAATAAAGGATTTTTTCAAAAGTCTGGTGTTTTCATTTGGTGTAACGTGTAAGTCTGGTGTAACGTGCTGATTGGCAGGCTCCTGTCCTCCTTCTATGCATTACTCTGATACAATATACCTCTCACCCTCTGCTGCCTAAAGTGGAGCTCATGGTCTCAACCTCTCTCCCCCTTGTCTGCTCTGGACGGTATGGTTCAGGTGCTGCGCCTGGATGGGGCTGCAGGGACGCACACACACATCGATTTTATTGGTAGGTGACATGTTCACCCTAAACATGTATTATGCACTGAGTTAAGATTCTCTGTTCTAGATTGTATAATTTTACTTTTTCTAATCATGTCTTGAAATGCTATGTCATTCTATCATGTTATCTCTGGTACTCAATCATGTCCATCATATTATGCACTGTGATTTAAATTAATCATGCTAATTATATATAAGGGATAGAACAGTAATGGAGAGAGCTTTCAGGGAGTTATCGAATTAGGTTGTTTTTATGAAATTACTCCACTTTAAATAATTCAATACAAATAAATATATTTTTTTATGGTCTATCGTCTTGGAAGTAGTCAATTGATGCCTAAAAACCCCCAGCTTTTTTTCTCCTTTTGATACTTACCTTATAGGGGTGCGGCACCTACTGCCTTGGTCCGGGGGTCACACAACATTAATTCAATCCAGACTGATATGTCAGTTAGTAGATTAGTGACACGCAAGGACACTGAGGGGATGAGTTGTGGAGTAGAAAGATAGATTTGAGTGTCATCGGCATGAGATGGTATTGGAAGCCATGCAAGGTTATTAACTGACCAAGGTAGGAAGTGTAGATGGAGAAGAGGAGGGGTATATTTTCTACTTTTTTATAAAAAATATCAAATAAAATCAAATGTCTTCATAAAGTTAGGCCAAAACGTATTCTGCTAAATATTTTTGGTAAAAAAAATCCCAATAAGTGTTTACTAAATGGGTTTTGAAAGTTATATGGTCTACAAACTACAGTGGGGGGAATTTATCAAAGCAATTGCGACAGTTTTAGCCTCTGAGATCATTTTTTAATGTGCAAATCTGTCTTTCAACATGTGCCCCTATTTTCACCTGAGCTTACACTACTTTTCCAACTGCACGTGTTTTGCACCTGTTTTCTTCAGAGCTTGCACTACCTTTTCAACTGTATGCTTTTTGCACATGTTTTGCACCTATTTTGACTAGCGCTTGCACTACTTTTTTAGTTGCATGTTTTTTGCACCTTTTTTGCACGTGTTTTCATCTGCACTTGTTCTGGGCTATCTGAAACTGGAGCATCACCTAAGAAAACAATCACAACTTAAGAAGTCCCCATGACTACTTCTTCAAGATGCGACAGTTAAGCTTTTTGTCTGGAGTTACAAGTACCATATTTGCCGGCGTATAAGACAGGTTTTGAGACCTTAAAACAGGGATGCCTACAAGGTCGATCGCGATCTACCAGTCGATCGCAAAGCTATCGCTGGTAGCTCGCGGGTCGACTCCTTGTCCCGCGCTCCGTTTACCCGAATATGTCGGACACTAAAGCATCCGACACATTCGGCTCTCCCCTCCTGTCTGTAGCGGCCAATAATACCTGCCGCACGTAGCGTAGGCGCGCCACCTCTTCCATGAGACACTTGCTCCGCATACTTGACCCGCCCCTCGGCCGTCTTCTTCACTGTCCATTGCATCCAGCACTAGTGACACTAACAGCTCCTCCCTCTCTTCAACACATTTGATCGGCCCCTCCCTGCCTGCAGCTTTAGACACTTCTCCCAGTCTGCACGTTGGGACTACACCTGAAGAGCCAGAAGCAGGTATTGTATAATTTTACTTTTTCTAATCATGTCTTGAAATGCTATGTCATTCTATCATGTTATCTCTGGTACTCAATCATGTCCATCATATTATGCACTGTGATTTAAATTAATCATGCTAATTATATATAAGGGATAGAACAGTAATGGAGAGAGCTTTCAGGGAGTTATCGAATTAGGTTGTTTTTATGAAATTACTCCACTTTAAATAATTCAATACAAATAAATATATTTTTTTATGGTCTATCGTCTTGGAAGTAGTCAATTGATGCCTAAAAACCCCCAGCTTTTTTTCTCCTTTTGATACTTACCTTATAGGGGTGCGGCACCTACTGCCTTGGTCCGGGGGTCACACAACATTAATTCAATCCAGACTGATATGTCAGTTAGTAGATTAGTGACACGCAAGGACACTGAGGGGATGAGTTGTGGAGTAGAAAGATAGATTTGAGTGTCATCGGCATGAGATGGTATTGGAAGCCATGCAAGGTTATTAACTGACCAAGGTAGGAAGTGTAGATGGAGAAGAGGAGGGGTATATTTTCTACTTTTTTATAAAAAATATCAAATAAAATCAAATGTCTTCATAAAGTTAGGCCAAAACGTATTCTGCTAAATATTTTTGGTAAAAAAAATCCCAATAAGTGTTTACTAAATGGGTTTTGAAAGTTATATGGTCTACAAACTACAGTGGGGGGAATTTATCAAAGCAATTGCGACAGTTTTAGCCTCTGAGATCATTTTTTAATGTGCAAATCTGTCTTTCAACATGTGCCCCTATTTTCACCTGAGCTTACACTACTTTTCCAACTGCACGTGTTTTGCACCTGTTTTCTTCAGAGCTTGCACTACCTTTTCAACTGTATGCTTTTTGCACATGTTTTGCACCTATTTTGACTAGCGCTTGCACTACTTTTTTAGTTGCATGTTTTTTGCACCTTTTTTGCACGTGTTTTCATCTGCACTTGTTCTGGGCTATCTGAAACTGGAGCATCACCTAAGAAAACAATCACAACTTAAGAAGTCCCCATGACTACTTCTTCAAGATGCGACAGTTAAGCTTTTTGTCTGGAGTTACAAGTACCATATTTGCCGGCGTATAAGACAGGTTTTGAGACCTTAAAACAGGGATGCCTACAAGGTCGATCGCGATCTACCAGTCGATCGCAAAGCTATCGCTGGTAGCTCGCGGGTCGACTCCTTGTCCCGCGCTCCGTTTACCCGAATATGTCGGACACTAAAGCATCCGACACATTCGGCTCTCCCCTCCTGTCTGTAGCGGCCAATAATACCTGCCGCACGTAGCGTAGGCGCGCCACCTCTTCCATGAGACACTTGCTCCGCATACTTGACCCGCCCCTCGGCCGTCTTCTTCACTGTCCATTGCATCCAGCACTAGTGACACTAACAGCTCCTCCCTCTCTTCAACACATTTGATCGGCCCCTCCCTGCCTGCAGCTTTAGACACTTCTCCCAGTCTGCACGTTGGGACTACACCTGAAGAGCCAGAAGCAGGTAGGCTTTTGGCTTGAGTGGGAGGTGATAGTATAGTTAAGGAGCTGCACAGTAAAGATTTCTAACGCCTAATTCACACCATCCTCAGTGCGTTTCCGGTCCTATTGTGTCCGGAACGCATTGCGGCCAGAAGGTGTGGCTGCGGTGCCATTCATTTCAACACACCGCCGTACCCCCTCGTACCCCGGAACAAACTGAGCTATCTGCAATGCGATCCAATGCGTTCCAGACACAATAGCGCTGAAACGCACTGAGGATGTTGTGTACGAAGCATTAGAGTCGGTTCACACTACAAACAATGCGTTCCAGAGCGGTCAGGCTCTGGAACGCACTGTATCGCACTCTGGCCGGTTCCCTGCGTTCAGGGGCGATCGCCCGCACCCGAACGCGTGGCACATTAGTGCCTGTGTTCCGGTCAAGTGCAATCTGCAAAAATGCTGCAAGCACTAATTTTGCAGATTGCACTGAACCGAATCGCAGGCACTAATGTGCCACGCGTTCGGGTGAGGGCGATTGCAATACGGGCGAGGGGCATGGCTATGGTGACATTTACTTCAATGCACCGCCACGCCTCCTCCAGCACCTGATCGCAGATAATGCCTGAATCAAAGAATGCAATGTTTTAGGAATGTGTTTAGGGTTTGTTCACACAAGTTACAGTACAGTACAATCCATGGTAAACCACCCCCCTTGCGTTCCCGGCAGGGAGGGGCCATGGCGGTGAATTGAAGTCACCAGAACGCGGAAACCACAATGCCTACATTTCTGTCCAGTGCGATCAGAAAAAATAGTGCATGCAGCATTTTTTGCCAATCGCACTGGACCAGAACGCAGGGATTTTTGTGCCGCGTTCTGGTGCACGCGAACGCACTGCGGCTGGGGAGGGGGGCATGTAACACTATTGAAATCATAGGGGTCGCGTGGCAATCGCTGTGTGCAATTGTGCACAATCGCGCGGTCCCGGGATGGCCCATCTCTGAACTTAGCCTCAGTTTTTGTGATCGTCCGCATCTGCCCTGCTGAGACTCTCCGCATAGGCCCCTGCTGAGACCATTCACATCTGCCCCAGTTAGACCCTCCACATCTGCCTGAGACCCTCCACATCAAGGGCTTAGCCTCCTGTGGGGTGGCCTGCTGCACCTGCCCGCTGGACCACGTCTGATCAGGATCAGACTGTATGTGATGGCCAATCCCAGAAATGTTGTTGTGTATGTGTCATTCTAACTGCCCAGTCTGCCGTGCATTGGTTCTGGTGTGAGGTTTGCCGTGCATTGGTTCTGGTCTGAAGTCTGCCGTGCATTGGTGCTGGTCTGAAGTCTGCTGTGCATTCCGTCATTTAACTCACTTTCAAAAAAGCCCATTGTCATGGTCCTTGGAATACTTTATCTCCTGGGACGTCTCTGTGTCATTATACATATCAGCCCTCCCATTCAAGCTATCGGACCAATCCCTGCTGACCCTGTTTCAAGTCCTCATTTGCATGGCCAAAAGTGAGGACTAGAGGATACTTTACAATTGACCAATAGGAAGGTGGTCAGTTGGGTGGGGCGTTCAAACTGTTGTGTATAAAATAGGGCTGTTACTGATTAAATGTTTTTTTGATTAATCGAACATTTTAATCGATTCATTTTGATTAATTATAACGCACATACAGATCCAACTACATTGGCCTATACACATACTGCACAGCAATGAAGTAATAAAATGAACTAGGATCACACTAATCCAGCACGTTATTAATCTCACATAATCTCAATATGGCCGCCGCTTGAGTGGGCTCAGAATAATCTCTGAGCCCACTCAACTCAGAATAATAACATGCTGGATTAGTGTGATCCTAGTTCATTTTATTACTTCATTGTGCTGTATGTGTATAGGCCAATGCCTTGTCTAGCGCTCATGCAGAAAGTTTCAAAAAAAATGTAATCGATCAAAAAGATTAACGATTAATCGATTTTAATTTAACGTTAATTTGCACAGCCCTAGTATAAAAGTGTGTGTGTGTGTGCATCCAATAAAGGAGATTCCTGTTTGAACTTACATACCACCTTTTCTGAACTTACATACCACCTTTTCTGAACTATCACCACTGGATACGAACGGCACATAGCTGTAGTTTGAATCCTGAATTATCGGAGGACCGAAATATCAGACGCTGAGGTCTGAAATCTGAGGAGTGCCGGGAGAGTGGAACCAAGCGAGCAGGGGCTCGTTACACCCATATTGGTCTAGCTTTTTAAATTCTCCTGCCTATTCCCCTGTAATTCACCTTTTAGTGAATAGGCCTGCTATTTTGAAAATAATGGGAGAAATAATTTCTGTAACACAAGAATGTTCATGTGGGTGAGGCTTGTGGATGGGTGGGGCTTGTATATTGGTGGAGCACAAGGGGGCCCCCAAACCTTGTATTGCCCGGGGGCCCCATGTGTTGTCAGTCCACCCCTGCTACTCACTGATACAAAAGGGAATCCCTTTTTGGCCCCAGACCTCTTCTTGCTTCTCTTTGAACCCAGGAACCCTGCAGGACAGTTCAAGATGGAAAGCAGTGGAAGAATAGTGAACTCCCATTCACAGGTGTCTTTTGCTTAGGCTGAACCCAGAGGTGAACTCTAAGCACTTCTGGCTTCATAAGCCCGGTATCTTTAGATCCATTTTAAAATAATTACAGTTAAAGAGAAAAAATATGCTAGATTTCTGCATTTTGTGCTCCCCTTGCTATGCCATGAGCCATAATGTGCATTACTGGCAGGTGAAATTAATTGCAGTCTAGAATAGTACAGATCTACAACCTTTGTTCTAATTACATATTTAATTTTTTTTTTTACCTGGTAAGTTGGGAGGAGGTTCAGGTAGCTCTAAAACTATTGTAGCAGTACAAATCCAAGTAAACTTTGGAAGCCAAATTATGAGCCACAGGGGATCACAGAACAAGTAGGCTTTGACTTGCCGTCCTACAACAAACCCTGGCTTTTTTGAGAATGGATATCTGTCTATACATTTTTGGAAACCAGCACTGCACGTCTTACAGAAATAAATAACTCAGAAAAGTGCACTTTACAAGAACCAGCAGGCATCTCTATGGGGAATGTGATGCCTTGCTGTTGGTGAACATGCAAACCAATGACAGCCACCAATTCATCTTAATTACTGACATATGTCAGTATAACCATACATGTTATGATGAGAAGGGACTAAACGAATCAAAAAGCCAACTCTAATAAATATGTATGCAGTTTGGAATTAATGACTATACTGTTAGGCTATATTTCCACCAAACACTAGTGGTTCTGGATGTGCATTTGGCTGTTTGGGGTGTAAAGGAATGATTTGCAAGGCTTTGTTCAGGGTTCTGACATGAAGAGTAATCCTCTTATTTTTGGGATGTGTGATGGAATGACACATATGAATACCTTCTGTTTTAAGAAGGTTTCACTGTCAGAAAATAGGGATCAATTTTAACCCAAGCGTAAACGTATGTTTCAGAATCTCCAGCAAAGCATCAACGGCAGAGGTACTCATACACAGTTATTTTCAGAATTTTCTCAGTATCATCCAGAAACAGAAAAAAACTCATGGAACTCTCCCTTGGTTACATGCTATGAAGCAAGAACATCACTCATTATAAGCAATGGGCCCTCATCTTCTGTCCCATACAGTCCTTGTTGGACAAGCATCATCCTCAAATACATCAGGTTCACAACAGGGGCGTGCCAGAAATCCGAATATTTTTTTAAAGATAAAGTATTAAAGATAGTGAACATTACCAATATATAATATACTCAATGGTAGATGTAGGAGGAGTTAATAGTTCTCTCTCTTTCTTCACTCTCTTTCATTGCCAAAAAAAGGACCATAGAGCTTGTCAAAAATGGTATATGTTTGACACAATACATTTTAAAAAGCCTGTGTGTATAAGCACTCTGTGATTTCTCATACTGTAGTATACAAACTATAGTACTTTTAATCCACTAACATTTTGAGATGTTTTATACTCTTTTTGTTTGATGGATATATAGGGGTCTATTCACTAAGCTACTGTAGGCAGCCGAGTGACTAACTGACCCCAAGCGAAGTGAGCCGAACGCTGTTTGGCTATTCACTTCAGGCTGGTACTGCTGATTCCAGCCGTATATCGGCTGAAATCAGCCGTACATCAGGTGGCTTTGGGTTGGCCGAACATGCCAGCATGTTCGGGCCGATCCGAAGTGCAGAAGGAGTTCGACTCAGCCGATCCAACATCTGGATCGGCTAAGCCAAACCTGCGGCAGGCTACTCGCTGCTGTTCGGTCTATTCTCATAGATGCCAAACAGCAATGAGTAAATAGCCGATGCTGCTGAGCGGCATTCGGCTCGGCTGTTCTGCTCGGCCCCTCTGTGGAACCGAGCAGAATAGAAAAATAGTTAAAAAAGCAGAAAAAATAAAATTAGAAAATGATTGTGCAGTGACAGCTAGCTACGCCCAACTGTGTTCTATTGGCCGGGCGGTTCTGCGTCCGTCAAAAAAAAAAAGGACACACCATAGAAATGCATAGCTAGAGTCCTGTTGGCTATTTCACTTTGCAATAGCCAATAGCAAACTAGCTATTGCACCCGCCCTCTGCTGCTGTCAATCACCAGCGGGGGACCTGATGGAGAACTGCAGGTCCCCTCTCCTGATTGACAGCAGCAGAGGGCGGGTGCAATAGCTAGTTTGCTATTGGCTATTGCAAATTGAAATAGCCAATAGGAATCTAGCTATGCATTCCTATGCTTATTTTATTTTTTTTGTTCTGATGGCAGCCAACGGCTCCGATGTCTGAATAAAAAAATTAAAAAAAGACAACAGAGCAGGGAAAGGTTTACTCTGCTTGATCGAGCAGAGTAAAACTTTCCGGCAGAAAGTAACTCTCTTCCGGGCGGCCAGGAGAGTTGGGCTATCTGGAGATCAGTGTCCCTGGTTATCTGGTAACCAGGGACGCTGATCTGCCGGAGCCAGCTGTGAGATGACGGCTGGCTCCGCCCAGTCGGCTTGACTGAGCCGATCAGCCGACTTCGGGAGCTGTATGGGCTATAGTAAATAGCCCGTACAGCAGCCCTTCGGTTCTGCCGAACCGAAGGGGTTCTGGGGCTGAAGCTAGCCGAAGGATCAGCCGAAGCTACGGCTAGATCCTTCGGCAGCGTAGTGAATAGACCCCATAATGGTTATGTGAATTTAGCTAAAAAAAGGGAAATAATCCCTTTTTTTCTACTTTCAGCTTGCAAACCTTTGCACTCTACCTCATAGTAGTAGCATATTGGGACTAGATGTTTGGGAACAAAATCTTAAAAAAACATAACGTTCAAGTTGCAGATTTAATCCAAACCAGACAAATTGGATATTTCTGTATCCACCACTCAGATATGTCTCTCCCTAGTGGGATGAGAATGTAATTGGACTAATTGTATTTTTAAATCTTTATTAAAGTAGTAAACTGCTGGTGTGTCTCTAATTTCCAGTTTTTCTTTTTAAGAGTAAGTTAGGGTCAGTGTCCACAGGTTTTGGGTTTCTGTCAATGGCATCAGTTTGACATACTTCTGAGATCATTCAGAATCCACTGACAGTTGCATTTGACCTGCAGTTGACCTCCTTCTAATCTGCATTTGAACTTCTTCAAGTGGGATATGCATTCCCATAGACTTGTATAGTAATACAAAACCCATTTGAAGTGAACAAAAGCCTGTTGACAGTGGCACAAGCCCTTTCCTGGAAAGACCAGAAACGTCCATGAGAGACAGAAGGGCAAACATCTCAATGTTTCTAGAACCAGGCATTTTTTGTGGAGGGGGGGTATTCTTCTTTTTTTTTTTCTGGTCCCACATACAAAAAAAAAAAAAAAAGAGTCTAGTGCTTGTTTTTGTGCAGAGTGTTCCCCCTCCTACTATATGCCAATAGGCGGATTGAAGATTAAAAACAAGTTGTGGGTATCTACTGGGAAGGTCACTGATAAAGCAACATTCTAAATCCTTATGACATAAATAAAGGTCCAGCTCAGCCAAAATTTAAGCCAGCTAGTAGTTTTATTCAAATCGTTTAGCAAATAGCAGAGTAGACATCAGATAGCTTTAAGCCCAATAAATAAGTAGGGTTGAGGGAAATGTGCCAAGATTGCCTGATGCTTACCCTTTTGTTTGCTGATGATTTGAATAAAACTGCATACAGAGTTCAATTTTGGCTGAGCTGGACCTTTTATTTATGTCATATGGATTTGCTACTTTCTTGTGTGGGCCAGGTGCGCCAAGGGACAGAGATAAAGATGTGAGATGTGGTGTTTAGGTGCACTTTAGTAGCACAGCTCACCTGAGCTACTCAAATAATTTAGAGCTGGATAAACAGTATTAGTTTCATACTTTCTCTACATTATCCCTACCCTCATCATTTTTAATGTTCTCTAGTTCTTCTCACAGCTTACTTTAAAATCAATGCACTCCCTCTTCACTGGCTGATATTAACACTTGTTTTTCAGCCAGATTGAATGAGGCAGCAAGAAATACAGAACTCCCTCTAGTGGCTAATCTACATTTTTCTATATTTAAAGGGAACATAGGGGGGCGCATGCATGCAGCCGTCAATGGCAGGAGTATTCTGAGGTGACTCCGCTTCTCCCGTGGCAAACTCCATTTTAAAGCAGAGCTAGATGCTCCACATCAGCTAGAAATTTCAACAACCGGAGCGCATACAGCAAAACAAAATGCCTCACTCCGGTCCCCACAAACTCCCAGAAAACTAAAGGAAAGCCTGCAGCTGAGGCGTCACGCGGGCCTTGGCCAAAATGGCGCCGGTGTCTCTTCCTTCCTCTGCCTCACAACCGACAGGATCTGCCTCCAGCAGCGACATGAATAATGGCTGCACAGAGGGTGAGTGTGCTCAACCAAGCTCTCATTCAGCTTTAATACAACAATTTTAACCAATGCTTCAGAAATCCTTACATACTACTTCAAAGCAAATAACTAACAGTTTCCTAAAAGAGATTTGAGATATAGGAAACCGCACTGTGGCCTTGGAGGATAAATATGACAACCTCTCAGGTGAGGTAAATACCCTAGATAAGGATATGGACTCTCCTAAAGAGAAAAATAAAGCTCTTCTCTCCAAATTGGAAGATATGGAGAACCAGTCTTGTTGTTCCAATCTGCATATCCGGGGTCCCTCTGGGCATATCACAGACCTCTTCTCCACAACTACTGCACCTTTTCATGAATTAGCTCCTGAAATTCCTATGGATCAATTAGAAATAGATTGTATACACAGGACTCTTGCTCGTACAAACCTGACAGTCCCCCGCACAAAGGAAACACTTCTTCATGCAGCCAAGGCCTCAGAGGCCCCGCTTACCTTTCAGGGGCAAGAATACCAGCTGTTTGCTGACTTGGTGCCCTCCACCATTGCCAAAAGGAGATCCTTGAAACCTTGTTTGGAAATTCTCAACAAACATCATAACCCTTACAAATTAAGATTTCCATTTTGCCTCCTCTTCTCCCATGCTGGTAAATATTATGCCTGCACTTCTTTGGAAGAGATGCAATCTACACTTTCGATGTTGGGACTTAAGGATACCAAACCCTCTGCACTTTCCCGATGAGTTAAACCGACCTCTACCCATACTATTCACTCCAGTATTGCTGGAGGTGAGATTTTCTTTCTTTCTTTATAGGAAAGACCAGATCATACTATTGTCTTTATATGACATTCAAGTGTATGGAGGAGTAATGGGGGGCTGTCAGAGCCAGAAAAGATTAAACCCCTTATTCCCAGAGGAATTTTAAAATGTTTTTTTTCACCTCAACTCTACTAGTTATTATCTAATACTTCATATTTAATTCTGCCTCTGACACTCTTCCACTCTTCTGGTTTACTTATTCATTTATAAAAAAAATTGCCAGATAAGATTATTACAATTGAGAAAATATTTGCAAGTCAAGGAGTCATTAGATCTATCCCTGTGAGCAGGGCCAGACTAGGACAAAAAATAAGCCCGGGCATTTTAGACTGAGCAGCCCAATCATGTGACCCCGAAGGCCCCACCCCAAATCGAGGGGTGGGGCCAAACATAGAGGTGCAATCGAGGGGCGGGGCAACACACAGAAGTGCAATCGAGGGGCAGGGGCAGTTGCTGGTAAGTACAGGAGGGCTACAGTTGACACACAAGCTTGCAACAATATAGGAAGCTTGCTACATAGAAATCTTGTAAAATCCTTAATGGATCTCTGCCTCCCCAGCAGTCCTCCACACCCCATGCACAGTGTTCAGGTCAGTGCTCCCGAAATAGCGCTCAGAGTTCTCCAGCAACACTGGTACAATACCACCAATTCCATACATAGGTTCACCACAACAACACCTGTGTAATACACTACGTACCTGTGTAACACACTACATACCGGTGTATATAGTATATTACACAGATATGTAGTGTATTACACATGATTTTAGTACAGTGGTGGAGCATGACAACTGCAACTGGTGTGCCCCTGGTAGTTCTGCCACTGACTCCAAGCTGTAGTGGACTACAAATCCATGCAATACATTATACAGCAATGCAGAATAATAGTATATGAATTTGCTACATTCTTTGTGCTGCTGCTCTGCTCTGTGGTGCCGGTCTGATGTCTCAGGCAGAGGATCTCAGGAGTGGTGCAGAGGGTCTCAGGAGAGGGAAGATCTGCGGCTAGAAGAAGCACTGTAAACAGGCACCGTGTGGTTCCCAAGAAGGCTGCTGCGAGTTCCCCAGCAAGCGAGGGACAGCCACTTCAGTTTGAAACTTTAAAGCGCTGGTATCGGTTTTTGGTATTGGGGAATTTTCACAAGTACAACTACTAATGAAAATGCCCAGTATCTGCACCAATACCAATACTGGTATAGGTATCAGTGCATTCCTAATTACAATGAGTATTCATTTAACTGATTTGCAGAATAATGATACTTACCCTCAGGACTGGACCCAGGACTCTTCAACGCAATAAACTCAGGGCTCTGCAACACAATGGCGCAATAGACTCAGCACTCTGTGGCACAATGGACTCAGGGCTCTGCGACGAAATGGCGCAATGGACTCAGGGCTCTGCTATGCAGAGAGAGAGGGACATTCAGGGCGAAAAAAAACAACAAAAAAACACTCATACTGGTTCCTCTTGCTCCGTACTGGCTCTGGGGGAGAGAGGTAACGACCCCCCAACTGCCCTGTGGCCCCCCCCACGCTATACCCAGATACTAGTCACACACTGCAGCAGCCTGCTCAGTTTTTTCAGTCCGGGAACTACCACGATGCCCCGCCTCCTAGAGATCCCACATTGCACACAGCTGGAGGACTGGAGGAAACAACCCTGCAGTGGCCACAGGCTTGAGGGCCCCAGCACCTCCGTGCTGCCTGGGGAACAGTATAGCGCCCCCTGGCCAAGTCTGCCCCTGAAGGGACCCCTTTTCCTGGTCGGGCCCCCCTGCACCCCAGGCTCCATAGCACCCCGGGTACACTACACTCTCAGGCTCCCTTTTCAAGCCCTGCCGCACACCCACCCCCCTGCCCCACCTGGTGCTCTTAGGCAGCTACCTATGCAGCCACCTGAAAGCGCTGGCACTGCTCTGAGCAGGCAATCGGGTATAGCAGGCCAGGCGGATTCGAACACAATCAGGCTGATCATGTTCGGCACAGCCCACCAGGAAAGTACCCGGTTGCCCTATGGCCAGTCTGCCCCTGGCTATGACCTATACCGCAATGCTGTACAGAGAAGACTGAGCCAGTCACATCAGTCTCTGTAAAGAGGAGCTTACACTCTAATGCCCCCCCACCGGCTCACATCAGTCTCTGTGCAGAGGAGCTTACCCTCTAATGTCCCCCCACAGTCACATCAGTCTCTGTACAGAGGAGTTTACAATCTAATGTCCCCTCCCCCACAGTTACATCAGTCTCTGTACAGAGGAGCTTACACTCTAATATCCCCTCCCCCAGTGTCACATCAGTCTATGTACATAGGATCTTACACTCTAATGTCCCCCCACAGTCACATCAGTCTCTGTACAGAGGAGCTTACACTCAAATGCAGAATGGCACCAGCTGTAGGGAAACTACAAATCCCAGCAATACATTTATACAGAAATTAGTTGAGTTGGACTCAGGGACTAGTAACACGCCTGGCTCAGGGACTGGTAACGCGCCAGGCTCAGGGACTGGTAAGGCGCCGGGCTCAGGGACTGGTAACGCGCCGGGCTCAGGGACTGGTAACGTGCCGGGCTCAGGGACTGGTAACGTGCTGGGCTTAGTAATTCAGGGATTAGTAACACTCAGGGATTAGTGACGCGCTGGACTCGGGGCTCAGTGACGCGCTGGACTCAGGGCTCAGTGAAGTGCTGGACTCAGGTATTGGCAACGCACTGGTTTTAGGACCCACCTGAGACTCCACAGAGCCCACCTCCTCTGCCGCTGGGGCCCAGCGACCTCCACCTCTTCCCCCTACCATGCTGCCCCTTGTACGGCCGATTTCCCTGTCAGCTCACCTTCTCCTGGACTCCGTTCTGTGTGTGTCTTTCACAGGACAGCGCGGGTTCCGCACACTTCTCCCGACTTGTCAGTCAGCTGGTTACATAGTATTTGGGGTTTAATAAAGACATATGTCCATCAAGTCTAACTCATATAGGCCCACGCATCATCTCATTCTTAGGGGTACTGGTATCCCTGGATATTACGGTCCCTCAAGAAATTGTCCAAACGTTTCTTGAACAAATCTACACTCTTGGCTGAAATCACTGCTGATGGCAGTGAGTTCCAGACCTTAACCGCTCTTACTGTAAAGAAGCTGGTGATGGGGGCGGGGCGGATCTCCTCTCTTCTGCCTGGCCGAGTGGCCGCTCAGTGCTCCTGATAAACGGAGCTTTCAGAGCCAGGGCCGGTGCAAGGTTTTTTGCCTACATAGGCAAAGGTAAATTTTACCGCCCCCCACCGGCACCCTCAGGTAGTCTATGGTAGTGCTAGCCCTGCAAAGACATCCCATAAAGCAGCGCTCCAAAACTAATAGGAGATCTGAGATATCCATGTTACAGGTCCAACCAATTCTCTCAGAAGAATTTAGAGAAAAGGAAGACCATCAGCTACTAGTGCTGTATATGAAAAGCCACAAGCAATGACACCCCAAATAGTTTACTGTGGAGCACCCCAATACAAAGACACCCCAAAGTGTACCACTCCAGAAAGCATAGCGGAGATGTGCATGTTACCGCTCACACTAAACATATCCAGAATTTGGGAAAAGAATGACCATCATCTTCTGAAGCCCAATATGTCAAGCCACCGCAGGCACTGACACCCCACGTCTATTACCATGGTGCACCCCAATACAAGGACACCCCCCATAGATCTTCACCGAAGATAGCATAACTAACGGCACTGACCGACAATGTAACGAAAGTATTCGCACTGACCGACAATGTAATGGAAGTATTCACAGTGACCGCAATGTAACGAAAGTATTCACAATGGCCGCCAATGTAACAAAAGTATTCACAATGGCCACCAATATAACAAAGGTATTCACAATGACCGTCAATATAACGAAAGTATTCACAATGGCCACCAATGTAACAAAGGTATTCACAATGACCGCCAATGTAACAAAAGTATTCACAATGACCGCCAATGTAACGAAAGTATTCACAATGGCCGCCAATGTAACAAAAGTATTCACAATGACCGCCAATGTAACAAACGTATTCACAATGGCCGCCAATGCAACAAAGGTGTTCACAATGACCGCCAATGTAACAAAAGTATTCACAATGGCCGCCAATGTAACAAAGGTGTTCACAATGACCGCCAATGTAACGAAAGTATTCACAATGGCCACCAATGTAACAAAAGTATTCACAATGGCCGCCAATGTAACAAAGGTGTTCACAATGACCGCCAATGTAACGAAAGTATTCACAATGGCCACCAATGTAACGAAAGGGTTCACAATGACCGCCAATGTAATGAAGGTATTGACCATACACATACTTAAACTTACCTTGTTCTTGCAGTCTTCAGGCAGTCTTCTATTTTCTTCCTTAGCAGCGGGGGGGAGGGGGTGCGGCTGCATTGATTTGCATATGAATTAGACGCAATATTTACATATAAATGGGCCACGGCTTATTGATATGCAAAGCACCACGGCCCATTCATATGTAAATATCTTGGCCGGGACAGTTCAGGAACAGCACCAGCAAGCCCAGGAGAGAGCAGAGAGAGCTGGGTGAGGAGGTGTTTTTCCGCCCTCCCCCACCAGTGCCCTCTAGCGGCCTCTTGTGCTGCCTGTGTGGTAGCTGTTTAGAGCCGGCTATCAAGCATAGCGGAGCGGCCCGAACACAATCAGGTTGAGTCTGAACCAGTGGCGGAGCTAAGGAACAAAGGGCCCTGGTGCAAACACAGCGCTCTCCTCCCGCAGCGCTCGGCCGGCTGTCACTTTCTCTCCTCCCCGCTGGGACACAGAGCAGCGCCCAGCGGGGAGGAAAGAAAGCTCAGATGCGCTGCTGTATCAGCAGAAAAATTGCACTTTTGGCATTTAGCCAAAAGTGCCATTTCCGGCCGATATCTTTTGGCGGCTGATATATCGGTGCATCCCTAATATTTACAGCAATGCAGAATGCCACAGGCTATAGAGGACTACACATCCCAGCAATACTTTATATAACAATAGCATTTCTGTATAAAGTACTGCTGAGATTTGTAGTCCTCTATAGAGGGTGCCATTCTGCAACAGTACTTTATACAACATTAGGCTACAAATAATTATTATTTAAAT
>NW_017308369.1:5418-18627 GCF_000935625.1 Nanorana parkeri | reverse complement strand
GATGATCCGACACTCTCGGCGCAGAGATGGGGGGCCCGCTGGCCGCTGGGTAGTGATCCGGCGCTGGGACTGTGCTGGGCCCCCTAGAGGCCCGAGGCCCTGGTGCATCCGCACCGCCTGCACCGGCGGTAGTTCCGCCACTGGTCTGAACCATATTAAAAAGGTTAGGTAAAAATGTTGTTTGGGTTGTATTCGGGGCATAATAGCAAACCAGGGTTACTTCTGTGTCATATAGATCAGTGTTACACATTTTAACGTAATCTCGCCCAGTTTTTCGGTGGTTGAAGAATAGTTAAAGAATTCCACCGCTTTCATTTTTTGGTGTAACTGTATTTTATTTTGAAGGCATTTTTAAATACAATTAAATTAAAATTATTAAATCAAAACAATCTAAAATATAAACAATCAACGTCCCCCCTCAGCGGGCCACAGTAAAATGATCAAACGTTGACCGGTCCGCGGCGATAAAAAGGTTGGGGAGCACTGATATAGATGACCTGTTAGAAATAAATATCTACCATTAGGGTCACAGATCTCAGAATGACAAACAAAACTGGTAGAACAACGACAGCCAATGAGGACTCCACAACGTTTACAGGTGCCATTAGCCATTGACATTTGTGAAAACTGGGGGCCAAAATGAGTTTCCTGAAGACATATTATGTCAGCATGAGAGGACCTAAAAAAACAAAAGGCCCTAGTAAGTTTATTGCATTTTGCATTTTCGGTAATTCCAATCCCCTGATGGGGTAAAACCGTTCTCGCACTTCCAAGACCAATATCATCTTCCTAACAGGGAGACCTTCCATTATCTTAAAATTAAAGCATTCATTTCAACACATGCCAAAAAATTGGAACCTGGAAGGGAATTTTCCACATTTGAGATGATGATATGTAGAGATAATCCTCACAGTTCAGTTCTTATCTCCACATTATATTCTTCCTAGCTCACCTCCTCCGATTCAGCCTCTGTCCCATCCTGTGTCACCAAATGGGAAAGAGACCTTGATCTTTCCAATGACATGGATATGTGGCATAACTCATGGTCGCATACTAATGTTAGTTCGCAGAGTGCAGGCATGCTGGAAATCAATTTCAAAGTTTTAGTACCCACTAGATTAAGTACCTTTGCTCCACAATGTTCTTCAACTTGCTTCAGGGGCTGTGCAGCTCCTGGATCGTATGTGCACATGTAGTGGCAATGCACGATAGAAGTGAAGTTTTGGAACCATATTTTTTATCTATCTTCTAATCTCCTAAATAGACCCATTCCCAAAGATCCATCCATACCTCTTCTTAATTACAAGCCAGGTGATATCCCCTCTGCTTTCTTCAAACTCTTCTTTCATATTCTTACAGCTGCAAAAAGGGAAATAGCCAAATCTTGGAATTCCCCTTCCCTTAACACTCCTAATGTCAAATGTCACGTTCACTGGATAATGTCCCAAGAGAAAAGAACTGCTAGATTCATCAATACTATGCATCATTTTAAAAAAATATGGTCACCATGGGTGGAAAAATATTTACCCTCAGACCTACATCATAGACTATTTACTCTCTGATGAATCATTTAATCACAACTCATTAAATAATGTTGGCTTCCTCCTCCCTGCAAAGTCTGGACTCCTTTGTCTATTTCATTATCTCTTTTCTACTCTCCTTCTTTCTTTCTTGGTACCCCCTCCCTTTCTTTTCCTCCCTCTGCACTTTTATATATCTCTCTTTCCACACAACATTGTCTCTCTTTTTAAATCAGATATTTTTTATTTGTATTTTGTTGGTTTTAAAATTTTTCGTAAAACATCTTTGACATTGCATACATATTTCTATGATATACAGAGTCATAACAATAAAACATAAATCAACTAACACAGCCATGTGGTCCGATGTGCAACTCGCACATATAGGTCAAGGGGACAACATTGTCTCTCTAGTCTTTTTTGTTTTTGGAAGGAGAGCTTGATCTTCAATTTACATTCAAAATTTGGCCTAGCATTGTACATCTGTCAGTACGAACCCCACGTCCTCCTGAAATTCAAAAGTAGATATGTATATTTTCCTTTTTCTTTTTTTAACTATACAGTACAATACTTCCTCTACTCCTCTATATTTCTATTTGACCATTATATACATTAAAAATCCTTGGATCTGATTATTCATGAAGACATCTTGACAATTATAAACGATGATGCCTTTAACAATCGATAGCAATATTTCTTCTTCAAGGCCTATGATATATTTATGTCACAATCTGCATTGCTTATTATTGTACATATCATGCTGGCTCTCCTATTTGATTACAACGCATCTCCTTTGTACTGTGAAAAACATTTTATTTCAATAAAAATGTATTTCGGGGGGAAAAAAAAGGAATATAGATAAAAACACATAAGCAGTACATTGCAATACATGCACATTTCCACGCGTTTTATCTTGCATCAGTTTTAGACATGCCAGCAAACGAAAAATAACTCCTGAGCCCTATTAGGCTGTTAACAGTGTTGTCATCTCAGCTTATTGTCTTTTGCTAAACTACTTAGCCGCTCCTACTCTCCGATCTCTACAACATCAACGCTAATTATCCTGTAGTCCAATAACTAGGAGGGCTGTTTGAGATAACAGAGGGAAGCAGGCAGGGGATACAGAACAGCTCTGAATCGCTGACAAGCTTAACAGGTTTTTGTTTTGCACTTTTCACACAAATATAACAAAATGCTTCAAATTGTGCATTTAACAGACCACAATAGAGCAAATAGTAGAAGTTAACGATTAGGCTTTACATACACGTTAATGATTCAAGCTAAAATTTAAACACACAACTGAATGAGTCAGAATTTTTACCTATGTGCCCTCCCTCCCTAAATGCAGTTTTAGATTGCTCTAGGTAAAGTTTTTGATGCATTTGAAACGATAGATGAAAAATAGATATTAAGGTATTTAAAACTACAAATTTTAAATAATTAAAGAACACCAAAATGGGTTCCCTTTAAAAAAAAAAAACAACAAATAGATGTCAGGAACACTGTTAAAAATGTAAAAAATCATAAAAACAATTAAAGGAGAGCTATAAGGTGAGTGATTTTCACTCAACGTCATAGTTCGTGTCACACGTCGGCTCAATAGATCAAGAAGTGAGCGAAAACATACTGTTGCTCGCTCACTTCTCGATCATGTCCCTGCAGAGAGCCGTGTCACTCATGGCTCCCTGCAGGGATCACCCTCCTCCCCCACGGTACAGCTGGCTCTGCCTCTAGAGCAGAGCCAGCTGTCACTCACACAGCTGGGTGGATCTCAACAGTAATCTGTAATGTCACCTCATTGTGATTTGAATCATTTCAATGATATTTGTATCCTGATTATGACCTACTCAAGTGTAAGATGCTTGGCATGTTCTGGTCTTTTATGTTAACAAAAAGAAAAAAGAGAATTCTGACTTTTAAGGTACTCCTTCATATGCCTGTGTAACTCTCCTTCTTTGAAGGAATTGCTACTATTTGCATATATGATATTCACATACTTCATTAGTAATTGAGAGTCTTACTCTAACATCAATTGCAATTCAATTGTCTATTGGCAGTGTTGAAAGCCCAAGTTACCGGTTATAGACTATACACTGATGATTGAAATGGATAACATCAGGTAACATAATCAATTATAGCTGGTGGTGCCATATAGTGGGGGGATTCATTTGTACCCATTTGGGCAAATTACATTATTGTTTCTCAAGCAGTGCTTACTGTTTTCCATAGGCGTGGCCCATTTGATATTAAGAAGAATGTTTGAGCGCTTTCCGCTCTCCTGATTCCTGCGTTTGATTTGGGCATTGCTCTGTTCTTTGCCCCTTTTTTAGGGTTCCTCCCCATCCGCTCCCATGGTTGGATGGTGGATAGTGGTGGACAGAGGCGGCTCTAGAGTTTGCGAGGCCTTAGGCGAAACCTAAACATGAGGCCCCGCTCAGGCCTGTGTGGTCTTACCAGGGTTCTGTGGGGTTTAACCAGGCTGGTGAGACCCCACACAGCCCTGGTGAGACCCCTCAGAGCCCTGTTGAGACCCCACAGATCCTTGGTTAAACCAGGGCTCTGTGGGGTCTCACAGGGCCCTGGTGAGACCCCTCAGAGCCCTGTTGAGACCCCACAGATCCTTGGTTAAACCAGGGCTCTGTAAGGTTGGGGGTTGGGCTCTGTAGGGTCCCACCAGGGCTCTGTGGGGTCTCACAGGGCCCTGGTGAGACCCCTCAGAGCCCTGTTGAGACCCCACAGATCCTTGGTTAAACCAGGGCTCTGTAAGGTTGGGGGTTGGGCTCTGTAGGGTCCCACCAGGGCTCTGTGGGGTCTAACCAGCTTGGTTAAACCCCACAGAGCCCTGGTTTAACCAGGGCTCTGTGGGGTCTCACCAGGGCTCTGTGGGGTTTAACCAAGCTGAGACCTTACAGAGCCCTGGTTTAACCAAGGATCTGTGGGGTCTCAACAGGGCTCTGAGGGGTCTCACCAGGGCTCTGTGGGGTTTAACCAAGCTGAGACCTTACAGAGCCCTGGTTTAACCAAGGATCTGTGGGGTCTCAACAGGGCTCTGAGGGGTCTCACCAGGGCTCTGTGGGGTTTAACCAAGCTGAGACCTTACAGAGCCCTGGTTTAACCAAGGATCTGTGGGGTCTCAACAGGGCTCTGAGGGGTCTCACCAGGGCTCTGTGGGGTTTAACCAAGCTGAGACCTTACAGAGCCCTGGTTTAACCAAGGATCTGTGGGGTCTCAACAGGGCTCTGAGGGGTCTCACCAGGGCTCCGAGGGATCTCACCAGCCTGGTTAGACCCCACAGCGCCCTGGTGAGACCTCAAAGAGTCCTGCTATCTTGGTGAGGGCCCCTCAAAGCTCTGGTGAGAACCCACAGAGCCCTACTTTAACCAGGGCTCTGTGGGTTCTCACCAGAGCTTTGAGGGGACCTCACCAAGATAGCAGGACTCTTTGAGGTCTCACCAGGGCGCTTTGGGGTCTCACCAGGGCTTTGAGGGGGCCTCACCAGGGTAGCAGGACTCTGTGAGGTCTCACCAGGGCGCTGTGGGGTCTAACCAGCCTTGTTAGACCCACAGAGCCCTGGTGAGACCCCACAGAGCCCTGGTCCCCCAAGGGCTCTGTAGGGGCTCACCAGGGTGATGTGGGGTCTCACCAGCAACAGGGCTCCGTAGGGTCTCCCCAGGGCTCCCACCATGGCTTTGTGGGGTCTCACCAGCCTGATTAGACCCCTCAGAGCCCTAGTACCAGGGCTCTGTTGGGTCTCACCAGGGCTCCGAGGGGGTCTCACCAGGGTAGCAGGGCTCTGTGGGGTCTCCCCAGGGTTTGGTTGCCGTCGTTTTCTGCGATGTCGCGGGTGCGCGCAATTTTAAAGCTTGACATGTTTAGTGTCTATTTAACCGACGTGACCTGATCTTTTATATTTGACCAAAAAACTGGGTAATAATAAATGTTTCCTAACATAATGTTACAAAAAACGTTTTTTTTTCAAAATTTTCAGTAATTTTTCCTAATTATAATAAAAAATAAAACCCGTAGTGGTGATTAAATACCACCAAAAGAAAGCTCTATCTGTCCCCCAAAAATGGTATAAAATTCATTTCAGTACAGCGTTGCATGACAGAATAAACGTCAGTCAAAGTATCGCAGCGCTGAATACTGAAAAATGGCCTGGCCAGGAAGGGGGTCTAAACACCTGGTCTTGAAGTGGTTAAATGTGTCTATATTAGCTAAATCATGTCTTTTAAAATATAAATTTCTTATAGAAAGACAGTAACCTAATCCTGAAGAAGTGGAACTCTGTGAAAAGTGTAGAAATTTGTTTTCCTCCCACTGGACTACAATAAAATAAGGAAGCTGATATCCAGCAAATTGTAAAAAGTACTGTAATGTCAATATTGTGGGAGGATGCGGCTACATCCTTTGGTCTTTTTTAGACAATCTTTCTTGCTCTTTTAAAACTATGCATTTTTAGATATGTTAAAATAAAAATTTGCTATATTTTATATAATTTATTTTTTTGTGATCTTTGGAGTACCTTAAAAGTCCAAATTCTTTTTTTTTTCTTTTTGATATAAATTATTAGGATGTGGTATTCCCCCTTATGCATACCTCATTGTATGACGATTGTCTTTTATGTTATGTAAATGCTTTAGTCTTAAAAATATTCTCTTCCTGCTTTACACAAGTCAGTTTTGTTATCCTAACATTATATTTTTTTTACTTTTGGCAAAATAGCTTCAGACTACAATCTCAGTACAAATAAGTAAACTAAACATGAGATTGTAGTCCATCATAGGAGCAAGCTTGGAGCGGTGGCTACTTTACAACACACACACACACACTCCGAACTCTGCTGTTTGGGGACTGCAAGAGAATCACTTTCTCAAACAATTCATCCCCACACAGCTACCTCCTCGTGTATCACTTCCCCCTCCCTTTTAGATTGTAAGCCTTCACGGGCAGGGCCCTCCTTACCATCTTGTCTTGAATTGTATTGTGATTGTATTATATTCCTTATATTGTAAAGTGCTGCGCAGTTGGTGCTATGTAAATCGTGTATAATAATAATAATGTTAACAGGTCAAATTCAGGTTTTTACACTGCTTGGATTTAAAAAAGATATATTTAATGATGTATTCATGAATACAGGGCTAATTTAATTTGCTTTTTGTATCAGTTTAGAGTTCAGCTTTAAAGCAACCTGGCACCCCTGGGTTAAATGTAAGGATTTAACCCAGGGGTGCCCATTAGGTCGATCGCTATCTATCAGTCGATCACAAAGCGATCCCTGGTAGATCGCGATGTCCTGTCCTCCTGCCGTGGTGCTGCTCTTCCCCATCTGTATGCAGCGGGGAACCGAGAAGAAGTGAACCAAGCACTACAGCCGGCGGCAGGGGGGAGGAGGAAGGAGCCGCTATCACAGCAGCACACTAAGTGGTGGGGAGAGAGAGCCGCTCAGCCTGCATCTGACAGCCGGCGGCTCTCCTCACCGCACATGCTGCTGTGATAGCGGCTCCGTCACCCACCCCCCGCGGCTGAAGTACTTCCCTCACTTCACCTCGGATCCCCCGCTGCCTCTGCCTGGGAGAGCAGCAGAGATCCAGAGAAGAACCTGAGCCCCCTGTGTGCAGATCGCACTGGACCAGAAAGCAGGCACTAATGTGTCTGCGTTCTGGGTGCGGGCGATGGCTCTACGGGTGAGGGGCGTGGCCATTGCACGTCAATGCACCGCCATGCTCCCTGCCCCCCTGAATGCAGGTGTTTTTTCCTTGGTAGATCTCATTGAGCACATGGTTAACCTTCAGTCATTGAAATTAATTTGATCTCCCCGTTCATTTTATGTTTTTGTAGAAATACATTAAAACCTATGCTTTCATATGTGACTTCAAGTGGATGGATGCAACTGTCAATTGGAATCTTGTGACAAACAAATAGGAGAGTAGTTTTTTTCTTCTAGGTTTTTACGCTTTATAGTTTGCCATAATTCAAAAAAGAGTGGGAAAAGAACTTTTGAAAATAAGGTATGCACCAACACAGAGGACATTATAAGTTTGTATTTTAGGCACAAAGGGGCTTTGCAGTAGGCCTAAAATGCACCAATGACCATTATTTATACTTCATTTATTGGCAGTAAATTGAGCTAATCCAGTGCCTTCTTCACATGAATAATCAACAGCAGCTCAGCTGGTTTCACCATCAATTTCTTAAAAAACACTATCTGTGAGGATAATCTGTGTTTATATCACTATACCTTCTTCTATGTTCTAACTACAACACTCATGTGCCCTGTTTGTATTTCTGTTCAGTGCCTGTATGTTACTTACCATTTTGAATACAGAAGAGGGAACCATTCAGGACTGTAGTCAGGATTTTCTTTCATGCGTAGCTGATACAAACACGGCTTCAAAATATTCCTGAAAGCCTTCATCCGTGTTGCAGTTTGTTAGAACATATACAGGTGGGAATTTATTTATCTCCCTTAAAGTATATTCAACAATAACAGAGACCAGTACACCAAGAAAATGCTATGATTCTCTTTTTTCTGTTATTTGTTTTATGCAAGCGCTTTTATGCCACGTCCACTTATATGCCACATCCACCAGTGCAAGATAGATGCAAAGATGTCTCACTTTTCTGTGGCAGGAGAGCACCATTTTAGAGTTTGTCTTAGCAAAAGGCCTGGAATTGCTTCTAATGCTACATGATGAAGTAAAAGACTGTCAAAAATTGTCAAACACCCAAGCTTTACAAAAGCATAAAGATGTTTTATTTCACAAAACATACTCAGGTTCTGTGCTTTGTTGAGCTTTGCTGTCAAGTTTGTATTATGCATCAGAAATTAATTCACAGTTTTTGCTATATACAAGGTAAATACAGTATACTATAGGCTTAAAGTAGTATTAAACCCTCAAACGTTTTTTACAATAATGAATCCAGATCAAACAAATATACATTGCTCAGCAAAGCATTGCTTTACATTTTCATTTTTGAACAGCTGCTTCCATATCTCTCAGCTCATCTTCCCTGAACTTCCTGTCAAGATCACAAAGGACAGTGCAGACTGCAGCAGATGCCCATCTACTAGCTTGGAGAAGGAAGGGCGGAGGAGAGGCAGCCGGGGGGAAGGAGGTAGATTGATTTTGCTGTTTCTGTGTGTTTGTGGAGACACACAGCTTACTAGTAGGGATGAGCCGAACACCCCCGTGTTCGGTTCTAACTCGAACTTTCGAACATGGAAAAAGTTCTAATTCGAACTTAGAACTCAATGCAAGTCTATGGGGGTAGAACTCAGAAAATTAAATGTCCCCATTTTGAAGCCTTATATGCAATTAATTGGCCATAAAAAGTGTATGGGGATCCGGGTACTGCCCTTGGGGACATGTATCAATGAAAAAAAAACTTTTAAAAAATACCTTCGGTGTTCGGCGAACGCTAGAACATGCTATGTTCGAGTCGAACATAGATTCGACTCGAACGCGAAGCCCATCCCTACTTACTAGCACACACAAGGGTGACTGCATAGCACTACGCTTGAGAAAGGAGTCACTCTAAAAAAGGAAGCCAGGACCAGTGCTCAGGAGACCAGCTGATTCTGCAGGAAACTAAAACTTTTAAACATCAAGGAGCAGCATTCATTGTACGTGATTTCATCAGCATTTGAAATGGCATAAAACCCTTTTGACTTTAAGTTTGTGTTGTCCATGAAAGAGATATATTTAAAAACTGATTAGCTGCTTTTAAGAAAGCTATTTTTACACACGCTTAGATATGAGAAATGACATTGCTGCTTAAAAACACTAATGATAAAGGATTTGTCTTGGTGAGGACTGCTAGTATGTAAATTAATTGATGTCCTAAACCAGACAAACAAAATATTTTGTTTAATATCAGTGGTAGTCGGTAGTGGGAGATGTGTCTATGCCACTGAGAACAGAACTGCTTTTATTCTTAGAGATATGTATGGGTACACTATAGGCATAAGAGCACTATAAACAAATGTTTTTTTTTATGTAGAATAAGAAAAGAGATCATAGGTGGGGCTTTAAAGGTGCCGAGTGACAGAGTCAAATAGGATATTTTACCTCATAATTGTGTAAAAATGTTTTTATTGGAACATGGTTAAAATGGGTAATAAAAGTATAGAAATTGTAACAATAAAGCATTCATATTCTGATTGTTTTACAACATTAGATTAAACCTCCAAATACCACCCCACATTTTTACTCCAACAGACTGATAAAGTTGACCACCTAGTATCTGTGAATAGTCAAAGATGGAAAGATGTTGGTTCTTCTCTTTGTTTGTAGCTGGAGTGGTATAAGTTCTACGTGTTTCACACTTTGTGCACTTCTTCAGGAATCTGGAGAAAATCTGAGATAGCCATAAACAAAAGTAAGTAACCATCCCAAATCAATGATCAATAAAACATGGTAATTTTAAATTATATTAGCACTTACCACATAAGAAAACAATCAGTGGACATGCACGGTTAGGACGTCGACCCATAGGTCTCACATATGGAGGACAGGCGGGCCCAAACAGAATGCGAGCGGTCCAAACAGAGCAAGCCTCTGAAGGATAGATAGCAAAAAACTCTAATTTAAGAATAAAGAAAATAGTTCCCAATTTAAAAACTATATTCAAATAGTGTCCCTTTCACAATCGCATCCACATTATCTGCTCAAAACAACAACAACAAGGGTAACCACCATATTAATAAAATAAAGAAGAAAAAGAGGAATGATATTCCATAGACTCATAATAAGCAATGCAAGAGTACGAGTAACAACAAGCCTGCATCAATTCTCAATGGGGTTTAATTAGAACAAGTGACAGGGGTTGAATACTGCATTAACTATTCAACAAGCCCACCTCCAATATGTAAATATCCCAGGGAGCCAACTCAATGCCCTCGCCACCACGTGAGTGAAGTTTCATGCAAATTAGGAAAGTGAGGGGCGCGCCCCTCTCTATCCACTCTCAGCAGCTGTCATAGCCCATAGGGATCAGGGAAAGGAGGAAAGGGAGAGAGGGGGCTGGGTGCAGGCCTGTCACAACAGACAAAAGCACATAAACAACCGAACCATGGACACAGTCCCCAACAAAAGGGTCCGCATCCCACAACAGCCAGCTACTAAGTGTCTATCCCCTCCCAGCCAATCCTGGCATAACACCATGGGCAAGTTCACAGAATACCACAAAGGTCAAACATATAGTGCTGGTCGCCCCAAGATATAAAATGGACGACAGCGCCTGCTGGACTCATCCTGTGCTAACCACTGGTTCCACCCCACACAAAACTGAGAACCCACAATCCAGCACCATTCATATCCCCACATGTCCACACGATGTGATTGTAATGTCTTCCTTATATTGTAAAGCCCTGCACAAACTGTTGGCGCTATATGAATCCTATATAATAATAATTATAATAATATGTCAGGGTAAGAGATCAAAAGGCAGAAAGGTAAAACATTTTCCACACCAATTCATTAGGAGAGGCAGGGGAAGGTGAAACCTTTTTTTTGCACATCTTCTATCTATAATATAAGACATAAGAAAAAGATGACAAAAGGAAAATATTATTCCACTTTTTAAGCATAACAGTCAAAGAAATGATTTGAAGCTTAAAGCCTAATTTAATCCCAGAGGTTTTGTCGCTTGTAGTTTATAAATCCATTTGGTCTTTCCTTGTAGGACCCTCTTAGCGATTCCCCCCCTCGTGAATCTTCCTCAATATGTTCTAATCCAGAAAGTCTAAGGACCATTGGGTCAAAGTTGTGATATAGACCAATATGATAGCTGATGGGTGTAGTCATTTTGCCGTTAGAGGCCAAGTATATGTGGTCCTGAATTCATTGGGATAAATAACTAATTGTTTTGCCTACATAGAATGCACCACAGACACAGCTCATAAGATAACCCACTCCCTTTGGGGCACAATCAATGTGACTTCTAGGATACCTGTCACAGTCTAGCAGGCACAGGTTTCCCTGGATCGCAGCTGCGGAACCAATCACCCAAGGAGTAAGGGTTTGGGTCAGTTGGGCGGAACCCCAATACACTCAGTGTACCCTCTCCTAGATGTGATAAGGTGTATGATGGCCTGTGAGACTAATGACCTTGGGGGATTGCTGTTTTTACTCAGTTGAAAACAAATGTGGAGGAAGAGGGGATTTGTAGTTTTCCAATAGGGTCTACAACAGGAGGTGCGTAGTACAATGATTACTCCCAGGTCCTTCTGTAACACAGATCTAAGAAGTATGGGGCAATTAGCTCCCCCTGGAATCACTATGGTGGTTATAGTTCAATATATAATTGCATTAGGTCCCAGCATGCGTATAACAACTACCAATTAATATTAGCACATTCTTACTGAAGCCGCGTTCTGATATACAGTTCATCAATAAGGCAAAGTATGGTATGTCTTGAAATAGGCACTAACAGCCGAAATAGGCAGCCTCAGTAGCTGGTACGGATGCTGGGACACGGTATGGGTCCTAGTAAGCAATTGCTGTAGCAGTGGCGGCGGCAAGGTGAGTATCACACGGAGTCACTTGCTCGACGTTCCACATTGATAGAACGCCGATTGAGTGACTCAAGTGCTCTTGAGGAAGCGCTGAGGCCAGTGGGAGAAGTCGGGTGTGACGTCACACACGAGACGGCGCGGCACAGCCACGGAGCTCTGGCCCGGGTAAGTCTATGACAGTACCCCCTTCTCAAGGAACCCCCACCGGGGTGTCCCCTCGGAGTGGGTTTAGAGGGATACCTGGAATGGAACCGCCTCAGCAACTGAAGGGCGTGTACATCTTTCGCAACTGCCCAGGAATCCTCCTGTGGACCACAGCCCATCCACCTGATGAGGTACTGCAGCCTGCCCCTGTGGAGGCGAGAGTCCAAAATTTGTTCAACCTCCAATTCCTGCTCCCCTTGGACCTGTATAGGTATAGGGGCAGTAGGTAGCCTGTTGGGAAAAGTATTCGGACGATATGGTTTCAGTAGTGAGACATGAAATGTCGGATGGACCTTCAAAGAAGATGGTAGAGTGAGGCGGACAGCAACTGGATTAATTATTTTTAGGGCTGGTAATGATTAAAATTTTCCTGTTCGATTAATCGAAATTTTTTTAAATCGATTAATCAACTAATTTAGATTAATTCTAACGCACATACAGATCCAACTACTTTTAGCTGATCTGCTTGCATTGCAACTCTGCATTAGTTAGTGGTAAATGTTGTATACACTATATACAATCACCCGACACTAGTTAGGTTCCACAATCCATGACTTAACTTCACAGTTCACACAAATACGTTTTAAATTAAAACTGTAGCACTGACGTAACCCTGGTTAAAGTAGGGTTCAGTGGGGTCTCACTAGTCCCGGTTAAACCCCACAGAGCCCTGGTGAGACCCTACCAAGCCCTGCTTTAACCAGGGGTCTGTAGGGCCTCACCAGCGCTCTGTAGGGTCTCACCAGAGCTATGTGGGGGTCTCGCCAGCCTGGTTAGACCCCTCAGAGCCCTGGTGAGATCCCACACTGCCCTGGTTAAACCCGGGCTCTGTAGGGTCTCACCAGCACCAGGGCTCCGTAGGGTCTCACCAGGGCTCTATGGGGTCCCACCATGGCTATGTGCGATTTCAGTTGGGGGACTAAATACCTCCTCAAGGTATATATATATATATATATATAAGTGAGT